>NW_024423343.1:86131591-86215662 GCF_017311325.1 Ursus maritimus | reverse complement strand
ATATATATATATATATACACACACATGTGTGTGAGTTGTGGATGTACAGCAAGGACAGAAGGACAAAGGGACAGAGGGAAAGAGGAAGGGAGAAAGGAGGACCTCCAGGCCCAGATGGTTTCAATAGTGACTTCTCTCATATAGTCAGGAAAGAAATAAGACCTGCACAAACTTTTTTCAGAAAATAAAGAAGGAAACGCTTTCCAACTCATTCCATGAGACTAGAATAGCCCTAACATCTAAATCTAACAAAGACATTACAAGGAAAGAAAATTGCAGACCAATATTTGTTACGACTATCCATACAAATATTTTAAGCAAAAATAATAATTCAGATATAACCTCATATGGAAACAATATCACATGCTGATCAAGTATAGTTTATCTCAGGATTGCATGATTATTTTAATATTCAAAAAGCAATTAATATGTAATTCACTATATTAATGAAATAAAGCAGAAAAAATATGTTATGTCAATAGATGTAGAAAAAGCATTTGATGAAAATAAAAACCCATTCTTGATAAAACAATCAACAAATTAGAAATATAAGGAAATTTCCTCAAATTGATAAAGGATATCAATTAATACCCTAAAGCTAACGTATTACTTATTGGTGAAAGCCTGAATTGTTTCCCCCTAAAATTATAAAACTTCTGGAAGGAAATAAAATAAAATCTTTTTTTTCTTGAGGTAGGCAAAAATTTCTTGGATAAATGCAAATAGCATGAACCATAAAATAAATAATCTATACATTCAAATTCATCAATATTAAAACGTTTTTTCCCTTCATATACATTACTACAAAAATAAAATAAATGGATAAAAAGCAAGCCACAGAATAGGAGAAAATATGCATATCATATTTATCAGGCAAAGTACTTAATCAAAATAAATAAAAACCCTAGGACTCAATAATAAAAACGCTAAAATTTTTTTAAAAATTAAGTAAATAAATAAAGATCAACAAGAGATGTTAGTAGCTATTTCACAAATTAAATAGAAGTGGTCAGTAGCCACATGAAAAGCTGCTCAACATGATTAACATAAGAAAATGCAAATTAAAGCCACAATGATATATTAATATATACTCCAGAGTGGGTGACAATGTGAAGTAACTGGAACTCTCATATGCTGTTGGTGGTACAGTTGAATAGTATAATCACTTTGGAAAACTCTTTAACAGGTTTTTTTTTTTTTTTTAATTAAACATGCACCAATCATATCCCCCAGCCAACAGAAGCATATGAGGAAACGTTATGGAGTGATAGAAATGTACTATATCTTGATTGTGGTAGTCATTATACATTCTTACACACTTTTCAAATGTCACCAAATTGTATACTTAAATTCAGTGAATTTATCTTATATAAATATAATTCAGACTGAATTGAGTTTTTAAAAAGACAAATGCAAACATTTCGACTGGATAATTTGATGAATTAAGGGAGCACTATTTTTTAAGATACAATAAAAGTATTTTGATTATGAAAAGTAAATACAAAAAATAATTTATCATTTACAGTTACACACTAAAATGCTTACAGATACAATGTTTAAATGTTTAAGAGAAGTTTCAAAATCATCCACAGACTAGAAGTGTGAGGGGGTATTTAAGAAACAAATTTTCCATATATGAAGAATTACTGAAGTTGGGTGACTGGTACATGGGGTACATTATGCTATCATCTCTACTTTTGTAGCCTTTTGAGACTTCTTATTAAGAAGTAAAATAAATAAAAGTTAAATGTAAGAGAAGAAACTTAAATTAGTTGTCCTTATTATAATGACCCCATGATATAAGAAGGTATATATTTTTAACATCAGGAAATAAAGTTCAAAGTGCACCAGGTAAGTTGTAGAACCAAGTTTAAAAAACAAAATTTCCTGTATCCAATCCATGACTCCTGACAAATGTTCTATTACCACACACACACACACACACACACACACACACACACACACACACACAGAGCTAGAGAGCTAAAGACAACAGATTTGACTAATAAAGACTCCAAAGATTCTTAAGAGAATCAGTGGAGCAGTCTTTGAGACTGTTAATAGTAAAGGAGTCCATGAAATAAAACTTGATATTTTCTATTTTTTTCAGCTATTGCTTAAAAAACTCAAGCTTTGTAAATACATTTTCCTTTTATCTGTCATAATCATTTTAAAAAATTGTTCACTGAATATTTTTGAAGGAAAAATGAATCTGAAAAGCTACACTATTCTGACAGTTCACAATTAGATAGCTCAACCTTGGGAAGTGGGTTAATGTCTTCTTAATGTTGCAACCACCTTCCTGTCTACCAGTGCCACTTTACTGATTTAAAATTACAGAACTGGGTGTTATTCAGAAAATGGAATGTTTTTATCAAAAAGATTTCCTGAGAAAATTGATTCATTATGCCAGCATTTTACAGTACTTTCAATTGTGTTTTAATATTAAGAATACTGCTTTCCTTGAATTATGTTCAAAACAAAATATTCAGAAGAGTTTAAAGCTATTGTAACTACTTGCCATAGCTGAATCCAGGGCAAATGACTTTTAAATGATGAAGTACATGCTTCATCCACAATTTATCAAAACACATAGAGTGAGAAAGATGAATGGATTGACTTGGACAACCAAAAGCCTATGGTCCATTTTCTTCTGATGCAATAACAACACTGATGATTCTTCATTACTCATAGGTGTTTAAACCTTTTGAGGAAAGAGGGGTGGATAGGCTAGCCAATAGAGAGACAGCTGTTTTAGATGCTGTATCAATAAGTTGTCAGTAATATAGAGTTAACTCATTTTGTATTCATTGAAGAACAATTTTATTAAAAAAATAAGCAATTTTATTTTAGTTTATTTTAATTTCAGTTTTGTATTTAAGTTGTAGTTAGTTAACATATAGTGTAATATTGGTTTCAGAAGAAATTTAGTGATTCATCACTTACATATGCCCAGTGCTCATCACAAGTGCCCTCCTTAGTCCCGATCACCCAGTTACCCCATCCACCACCCACCTTCTCTCCAGCAACCCTCAGTTTGTTCTGTACAGTTAAGATTTCCTTATGGCTTGCTTCTCTCTCTCTTTTTTGTTCCCCTTCCCCTATGTTCATCTGATTTGTTTCTGAATTCCACATATGAGTAAAGTCATATGGTATTTGTCTTTCTCTGACAGACTTCTTTTGATTAGCATAATACACTCTAGCTCCATCCACATCATTACAAATAACAAGATTCCATTATTTTGATAGCTGAGTAATATTCCATTATATATATAGTATATATATATATATTCCTTTATGTGTATAATATTCCTACCTATATATATCCTCGCACACACACACTCTTATATATCACATCTATCTATCATCTATCTATCTATCTATCATCTATCTATCTATCTATATCTACCTATCTAAGGAAGATGTGGTATATATCCATTTATCAGTCATGGACATGTGGGCTCTTTCCAAAATTTGGCTTTTGCTGATAATGGTGCTGTAAACATCAGAGTGCATGTCCCCCTTTGAATCAGTATTTTTGTATCTTTTGGATAAATACCTGGTAGTACAATTGCTGGGACCCAGGGTAATTCTATCTTTAACTTTTTGAGGAAACTCCATACCTATTTCCCAGAGTGGCAAAAAATAAGCAATTTTAAAGCATGATTGCATTTGGGTAATAGGAGCTTTGAGTAGATGAACACAGTTATCACATTACAACATGAACTCCTCTTATACCCACCAGTTCTTATGAATTAAGATTTTCTATTTCATCAATTTATAATGAGCCCTAACCATTCAGTTTTCCTCCAAACTTTCTTTGTAATCTGGGAGCAAATTAATAATCCTTTAGCTGTTTACTTCAGCAATAATATATTGTCTTCCACAGACATCACCCGAGACAGATAAGAGATGTTTTCTATTAGAATTTCATACTATTTTAATCAAATAAACTATATGAATGCTATTTCCAAATGTTATAACAAGAGGAATTTTCAACATACATTTATCAAGTTCATTCTCAATACGGTTGTGTATAACACTCAAAAAGCAAACATTGAAATATGAATACTCATGTATTCAGTAAAATAATTTGTATTCCATGCTAGGAGAAAAAAAAATCAGTGAATACTACTTGATATTCGCTACTAAGAAATCTTGCTGACCTCCAAAATACTTAACCTCTACAGCATAAAAATTGAGATCTTTTTATTCCACTCATCAATGTCTCTTCCTTACTTAAACATTATAATTTTTGAAGATGGAAACATAAATATATGCAGAATATCAAGTATTTCTTGCCATGTATATTCTTTAATTAAAAATAAGAACAAAGCAAATCAAACAGACTCTGAGACACCCCTCCCCTTTTAATTGTCTAAGATCAGAAGAAGTATTTAAAATAAAAGCTGGGTTGCAATGTAAGAGAGATCAAAATTTGAACTTTTCAGCCTAACTTAAAACCAGTCATAGAAAATGTTTCAGAAACATTGTTATCCTGAAAGACCTAGTCATATATTTTTAAAAGTGTATCCTTCAAGAAACATTAATGTAATTTAGCTGTAGTATAAGATAGCATTACTCTAGATTTTTTTGTGTTTCATTTTCCAGAGGAAAAGCTAAAGCACCAAGAGGAAAACCTTTTTTCACTCCGGCTTCGAAGTGAGATAACAGTAAACACACAAATATGGTAAATGTATCCCATTTCCTTCTAATTCTTTATTATGTACATGTTAGATATGTGTATATATATATTGGGGCGCCTGGGTGGCTCAGTTGTGGGGCGCCTGGGTGGCTCAGTCGTTAAGCATCTGCCTTCGGCTCAGGGTGTGATCCCGGCATTATGGGATCGAGCCCCACATCAGGCTCCTCCGCTGGGAGCCTGCTTCTTCCTCTCCCACGCCCCCCTGCTTGTGTTCCCTCTCTCGCTGGCTGTCTCTATCTCTTCAAATAATAATAATAAAAAGATATGTATTAATATATATTTAATCATGATTTTATATGAAAGTTTACAGGATACAATTAATAAGTCACACAAGGAAGTTGTTTTATATGTCATTTTTTTCTGAACTAAATTTTTTAAGGACCATACTATGACCCACAGCATAATTTAAACCACGTAATTATAAAATACTAGAAAATGAAAATTTAAGAATCTTTCATTTTGTGTCCTTAAAACATTAATAATTTCTTTTACCCTTAGACAACATGTATATTTTTAGAACCATCATGCACTGTTGGTGGGAATGCAAATTGGTGCAGCCACTGTGGAAAACAATGTGGAGGTTTCTCAAAAATTTAAAAACAGAATTACCGTATGATCCAGTAATTTCACTATGGGGTATTTATCCAAAGAAAACAAGAGCACCAATTCAAAAACATATATGCAGCCCTATTTATACTGCAGCATTATTTACAATAGCCAAGCTATGGAAACAACTGTGTCCATCAGAAGATGAATAGATAAAAAGTCAGTATGTATATGCGATGGAATATTACTCCACCATAAAGAAAGAAAGAAATCTTGCCATTTGCAGCAAAGTGGATGGAGCTAAAGGGTATAATACTAAGTGAAATAAGTCAGTCAGGAAGACAAATATGTGATTTCACTTATATGTGGAATTTAAGAAACAAAACAGATGAACAAAGAAAAAAAATAGACAAACCAAAAAACAGAGTTTTAACTAGGGAGAACAAACAAATGATTACCAGAGGGGGGAGGCTCCTGGGGGGATGGGTGAAATAGGTGAAGGGGATTAAATAATCATCATCATCTCAAAAGAAAAGATGAAATAGTGACAATTTACCAGACACTTCACTATAAGGAAAATATTTACTTATTTACATTTTCTTGTTGTTTCAATTATGACTCTGTATATTTACTTTTAAATTTAAATAAATAAAAATTTGCACATAAAATGCTATACACTTAAAAAAAACCAGTAAATAATAAACTTAAAAAATCAGTCTTAGTATCTTCACTAAGGCAATTATTTCTCATTGTTTATGACCCAAGAAGTTATGGAGTATTTTGCATGAAATCAGAGAATTTGAGATTTTCCAATCCCTTTAAATACTTGCAAAACAGGAGTAACAACAAGCACTAATTACCCAAAATTTGTAAATTGAAGGAAATTATCCTTGAGTCAGATTTATTTAAATATCTAAATAAAAATTATAGAAATCTACTGAGTCCTTGTTCCCTTCCAAATTGGATAATTTAGATTTGATGAAGGTAAATCCCTGGAAGAAAGGGTGGAAAATAACAGATCAATCTCCCAATCTTGGTAAAGTTGTCTTTAAAAAATAAAGACAACATAAGCTACATGAAACCACTAAATCAACTATTTCCAACTCTGTGTCTGGTTGGAAGGCCTTCTTAATGACCAGTTTTGGCAATTAAAATGATTACCCAATTGACTAGTTTTTACTCCTGTGATTTTTCAAGCAGTCATTCCAACCCAGAGGCTTTTAGGGTAACAAATTCTTCCACTTGGAAGTATTTTGCCCAAGGACGGATTAGAGTAAAAATAATTAATTAAGCTGCACATTTTAAATAGCTTTACTACCAATTCCTCTTATGGCCTATAAATGAGATCTTTTATAATAGAAAAGAAGAAAAATGTGGGAATAAAGAGAATGATTTCCATTTTTGTAGTTAATTTAAAATTCAATGCTTTACTCTCTCTACATGTTAATATGCATGTATCTACATTTCAAACTCTGACACTTTGCATCTACTTTCCTATAATTGATTTAATTAAGGATTTAAAAAATCTATAACATTCAAATATTCTGTAAAATGCCATGCTCTGCTCTAATTTAACATTGCCACAAGTCACTTTTTCTATATTTTAGTGTCATTTGCCATGCATTTTAAGCTATTTAAATAAAATTCATATTAAAGATAAATGTTTGGAGAAACAGTGTTTGAAGAGCTATGCTATTATATATCCTCAAAGTGGTTTTCATGTTGGTTAGTTATAAACTTTATTTAGCTATTTCCATGAGCTAGGAGCAGCATTTGACCACTCTACTCAATATGGCATAAATAGCATGAACACCTGCACAAAGTTATATATTTTCCATTTGCTCAGAAAAAAAAAAACGCTCATAAATTAGTAATGAGAGGGTGTCAATGAATTATGAATAACTTCTGTGTAAATGAAGGCAATATAATCTACTCCCTTGTACCAGGCAGGTATTATGTTTTTCCACAAGGATTCATTTTAGTTGATTTAAGTTGAATCATTAAAAATTACAATTTGGCACCTGCCACAAGGATGACAAAAAATAAGCAGCTACAATTGTTCAAGGACATGCTCTGAACTATTCAGTATATAAATCACCTCCTAGCATTCATATTAGATAATAAAACTTTCTCATTTGAACTGGGTTTGGATAACTAACTGTAGGCTTTAATATCACCCAAATGTTAACACCAATTGTTAAATCATTGAAAAAAGTGATTAAATAAGCAATATCTTAATGAATACATTTTGAAGCATTAAATAGAATATATAATAAAAAAGGAAATACTCAGCATCCATACAAAATGATTAAGTGGTAGCCTGTACATAAATAAAATTGAACTCTCTCTAAATACTTCTGGCAAATTACAGTATTGTCATGCTTTCTATCTTAACCTTCAGGTTAGCCCTGATGCTAAGCACTATGGATGGCCTTGGGATACTTTCATAACGTAGAATATTGATGATCCTAGGATGAAGTTAAAACAAAAACAAAAACAAAAGTCCTAAACTAAGTATATAGCTTCTGGGGAATAGAGGAGAAGTAGAGATCTCACTCTACAACTATGAGCAAATTATGTATCTGTGAAATGAGCAAACTTGTCAGGATTATCTCTAAGAACCCTTCTAGGGCTAACAGTATATTATCCAAACTTAATGCAAATGCCTTATAGGCATATATAGAGCTTTATGATGTCTTCCTAATCTCTCAGACATGAGCAGTTCATATAGACATGATCAATTCAAAAATTAATGTGTGTGTATGTTATGTTGCATATCTGATTCATGTAAGGTAAGTTTTCCAATAGATTAACTGCATTTATGTTAATCATGCCATAACATTTCATGTTCAAGTACACCTTATTTTCAGTTCCAAACATTTCATAATTGGTTACTTGCAATATTTTGTGTGATTTTCTAAAAGAAAGGAAGGGAAATAGTAAAGGAAAAGGATTTTACCCCAGACACAAGACTAAAAAGTATCAAAGAGTAGGTTTGGCAAAGCAGGATGGAGACACTGCAGAAAGTATCACAAGAATGAACAAGGCTTGATCTTGGTACTCTTGATCTTTTGAAATGAAGTCTTTCTGCTAAACCAACAGTATGTGTAAACTTCTGATATATCTGCCTACTTCTGATGCTGAGGATGACCCAGGGAAATGCTTCCATCATATTATAACCCAGGATTTAAAAGCCCCTGGGTCCATATTTGTGGTCACTTGAGCATCTGTGACTAAGCTCTTGCTCAGATACTTGGGATACAAATCCTAATTATATATTTTGCTCCCCAAAACAATTTCACTATAACACAATTTCACATTTTGATTCCAGAGCCTTTCTTTCCCACCCCCTTGCTTAGTTTGTGAAGATATGAATAGGAGAAAGAAAACAAGAAAGCCAGGCAATTCAACTACTAATAATGCAAGCCAACCTTAAAAATGTTATCAGAAGAAGGAAGTGTTCCATTTCCAGATGGGGGTTATTCAGACTTATATGAGAATGGATTCATAAAATGTAACCAGGCCACCAAGAGACACAAGACCATCAGAATCTAATCATTCTTGAGGTCACATGTTTGGAACAATTTTTTTTTTTACCATTTATATTCTAAGGTCAGCCTCTAAGATTATCTATGCTCAACTAAACAAACTCTTCTTACTTCCTGTTTCAAAAATCACCCAGAAAGAATTAGTTAACACTCATATCACACCATCCCTAATTATTGTTTAGTTCAATTACCTGTGGCTTTTTTTTTTTTTTTTATTATTATATTATTACCCTAAAAGCAGTCTATACCTGGGGGGGACTGACAGTGGTCTAGCCCAGCTCAATTTTAGCCATTTACTTTAATAGTTGATTCAATGACATTATTTACTCATCTCATTATTTTGCTTTGAAAAATAAACATATTGAAACCTCAATCACATTTCTTACAGATTTCTATTAATTTTTGTTTGCTTCTTCTAGTCCATATAGTCTGCCCGATTTATTAACTTAGAGATAAGAATATTTTATTTCCTTGGATTAAACTTAACTGTGTTTCTTTCCTTCAGTGAAAGAGTTTGCTACTCTGAATAATAGACCAGTGAAATTAGTAATGAGTTGACAGAAGATATCACATACAAATAAAATCATTGACACACAAGTTCCTTTCCATGTTTCCTACCTCTTAGCCTGTGATCAATAGAGATTTTTCACTGAAAAATGCAAAGGCTTATTGAGATACTAGTTTTGAAAACTGAGACGAGTACAACACTATAATAAATAGAAGATTTGGCATTGATCCACTTGTCTAAACTTTTTAAATTAGTTTACATTTCCAGTACTGTCTTTCAAGGTAATGAGCCCAGTAATGCCATATTTTTATAACATTTCTGTGATGAGAAACTTTCATTTGTATAAAATAACCATGCCCAATACAGACTTTGGGATTTGCTTAGTCCACATTTACTTGACTCATTTAATTCCTTATTTTTAAGATTTTGATCCAAATCACTTCTTAGCCTTCACATTTTTAGTGATATATATTAGCAAGACAAAAATGATACAATCTAACATAATTGTATCAGTTTTTAAAATCTTAATAAATAAATATGATGTAACTGTTTTTATAAAGATGATATTTTAACTTTCCCCTATAATCTCACTCAAAATAAGTGATGTTTAAAAATTTAATCATGAAAACAATGTCACCATCAATAAGAAAAACAATGGCTTTAAACTTTATTAAAAAAAAGTGGAGAATAATGCCAAATCAAATGTTCATGATGAATATTTCCAACCTCTTATTTGGTCTTTGAAAATCACATTTGAACATAATAAATTTGATCAGTAAAAAAAAATAACAAGTTTTAGGTACTAAATTGTGATGAAGGAAAACACAAGTTGGCAGATCTCAATTACATGGTTTCAATGTTTCTTTTTCCCAAGGAGGCTTTCTATCAAATCCAAGATCACCAGTTTTTCTTCACTTTTATTCTCATCTACAAAGACACAACTCTTTAGGTGAGGGAGATGAGTTTAATCAAATGTAATGCAGTTAATGTGTTGGTGCTGATCAGTCAACATCTACCATCCAAGGTACTCTGTGAGATTAACAAGGGAAATGAGTAATGAATAGGAAAGTGAGCTTTGTACTACTCTCCTCTCAACTGCCCCTTCAGCCACCCAGCCCTTCTCTTAGTCATCGGTTGCAAACCCTCCTCAAGGCCTTCACATTTGCAGTTGTCTCTGGCTGGAATGCTTTTCCACCACTTACCACTTGGCTACCTAGCTCTCTCATTTCCCTTAGGTGTAAGATGATTTTTGTCTAAGTACTTATCACTGCCTAATTTACCATATATTTATTTATCTTGTTTAGAGTCTGCCTTCCTACTCTAGATATAATCTTGCCTAAGGGCAGGGATATACTCTCTACTTTGGCAAGAGAAGGGAGATAAAAGAAGTTTTATGGCTACAAGGACACAAAAGAAGAAAGGGGAGAGAGAGGGAAGGGGAAGGAAAATCTTAAATTCTTTAAGGTGGTAAGAAAATTGCATAGCATGACTGTGGGAAAATGAAACTCCCTTGGATTTCTCAGTGCCTCTGAAAAAAGCCCTAGCTTCCTGAAACACAGAAATGTATACAACATAAATATGGGGAATATTTGCTTTCACTCTCCCTGGAAACATTGTACTCTTCACATGTCATGCAAATTAGATCAACTTTCTAGCTAGTTTCTCTGATCTGGAAGGGTAATGCAACTTATCTGTCTAAGAGGGCCAATAGCAGATGGACCAAGTCCTTATGTTAAACCACAAGGTGCAAGAAACCCAGGATCATTTCCATACCAGTCTCAAAGAGAAAAAAAAATTTTTTTTTTTCCTCTCTCCTTTCGGGAGAGAAAGTTGGCGGCTCTCTCTGTTCTATATATAAATGAAAAAAAAAAATCTATTCCTCTCCATCCCTGTCTATGGGATGTAATTTCTACCCACTTTGAAAGACTCCATTGGCTTTGAGTGCTTTGCTGCAGGTCTAGATGTGGAGGACCAATTCTTATCTGCTACTCTGCTATCTGGTTATAAGTATCAATAAAGAACTCTTTTCCTTGACCCAGTGCCTTGCATTTCTGTAATGTTCATATATAACAAGTATATAACCCTGCAAGTGGGGTAATATCTCAGAATCTTCATGGTTCTTGACAAAATAGATACAGCGTCTGATAATATTAAATGTTGATGAGGGACAAAGAAATTCTTGTGACCAAATAATACGCATTTCATACAGCTCTCTAGACAAATACAAAGAACAGAGAAAATAGGTGACCACGTATTGATATGAGGCCCTGTGTGCCCAACTGGAGAAGTGCTCTCAACAGCCAAGATAAAGCAGTTCCAAACATGAAAGAAAAAAGGGTAATTTACACTTCAGCATAAATCCTTAAAGAAAAAAAAAAGATTGGACTCATGACAGAATAAATCTTTCCTTTTAAAGTAGAGGTATAACAGCCTGTTAGGTAATTACTTTGATATTAAATGTCTACAATATCAATTTCCATGATAGCTCATGATGGC
This sequence comes from Ursus maritimus, assembly GCF_017311325.1. Classification (NCBI taxonomy): domain Eukaryota; kingdom Metazoa; phylum Chordata; class Mammalia; order Carnivora; family Ursidae; genus Ursus; species Ursus maritimus. The sequence goes on along the minus strand of NW_024423343.1, from coordinate 86,203,859 downwards.
TCTGAGAAAGAATGAGGAAATACAGATGAAGTCTGTCATTATGAATTTACATAGTAAAAAAAAACAAAACAAAACCTACAACTGGAGTTCATAAAATGCTAATTCATATGAGTTAATGTTTTGGTTTTTTCCTTTTCTTTTCTTCTTTAAAAAACAGTCCTTAGGGAGGGACTAAAAACAAGAACACTGGGACTTCTCAATTTAAAAGCTATTACTCCAAGAGTCTATGGGGAGGGCTGCTTCAGAAATATCTTCCTGTATTTGTCAATTTGTTTTCTTTCTTATTTTCCAAACTAAGCAATTGAAAATGTGGAAAGGGAAATAAAATACTGCGAAGCGCAGCTGTCTATGGGACACATGTTTATGTCAGTCATCACACTCATGATCTATTGCAGTAATAAATCAAAAGAACCACACTAGTTGTGTAATTTATTACAGCAGTATATCAGCAGGGTGAGGCCTCCAGGAGCTGAGTTACAGACATGAACCTTGCATCATTGCTTTTATTTACTTCCTCTATTTAAGTTTGATATAAGAAGACAGAGTGGGAGGACCTAAGGTCAGAATTGAAAACTTTTTTTGCATAATTTTCTAAATGGCTTTCAACATTTCAACCAAGGCAACATTATTACTTTCCTATGACTTATTTTTCTATGGTAATTATTGATAATTAAGTTTTTCTTCCTTTAGGTCAATAAAGATTGATTGGGCTAGATAAAAATTAATTCATTCACTAAATCTGTCTCATCATAAAGCTGGGCCTATTTTATAACACAGGAACATTTGCAGTCAAAACCCATTCTCCAGGACTCCTGGGTGGCTCAGTCAGTTAAATGTCTGCCTTTGGCTTAGGTCATGATCCCAGGATCCTGGGGTCAAGCCTTGTGTCAGGCTCCCTGCTCAGTGGGGAGCCTGCTTCTCCCTATCCCTCTGCCTCTGCTCCCTGCTCATGCACTCTCTCTCTCAAATAAATTAATAAAATCTTAAAAAGAAAAAAAAAAAAACATTCTCCATTTCTGTATGGCCATACCCTACCTGCCCCCAGCCCCATAGCAATGCTACTATTTCCCCTTCTAGAATTCCAAGGTTTAAAAAAAATAATAATTTATTTTGAATAACTTTGCCACATAACATTTGAAGACTGCCTCACTACTTGTATTATATATTACAGATATCTGTAATTCCGTAAAATATTTTGTGGTTAATAACATTTACACCCTTGCTACTAAAAGTATGGCAACTTCTTAGGAATATACGATCTCTGGCTCTGAACAAGACCTACTAAATCGGAATCTGCATTTTAACAACATCTCTAGTTGATTTGAACGCACATTAAAATTTGAGAAACACTGGCTTGTTAAGTAACACACTCCTCCAATCTTAGGTCTATATAGTATATCTGGGTCTAAGAACAAGATTGAGACATTTAAAACACACTAAAAAAATGCTAATGCTTTCCTAAGACAAACTGCTGGGGGGAAAGGTAACAAATACGGAAGGACAGTTTTGGAATGATCATGGATTATAAAATGATACATGGCAATGAAAGAACTCAGTCCTTAGTGCCTCATGGATTTGGTTTGGCTACTAAATATAGTTAGCTAATGTTCAGTTCCTCTACTACTTCACCGGCAAAATTGAAATAAATAATAATGGTTGTTTGGTGATAATTATGTCAAATACAGACTAAAACAGTCACCCACTAAATGGCAGCTACTATAAAGACAACAGCAACAACAAAACCTTTCATGGTTTTGAGAAGCTCAATACACAAGAGTATGTTATAAAAATTTGTAAGTTTTTGGACTGTCAGAGTAAGGTCAGTGGCACTGTCCCTGGTCAGGGAAATATTTTCTAGTCTTTAGTTACTTAAATACTGTTGTATAAGACATGCCTTATGTAACACATCATATTCTCTCAGCCACGCTGGCTTCAAGACTCATGACCACCTTTTTTTCTCTCTTTCCTTTCTTCCTTCCTTCCTTCGTTCCTTCCTTCCTTCGTTCCTTCCTTCCTTCATTCCTTCCTTCCTTCCTCCCTCTCTCCCACTCTTTCTTTCTCTCTCTCTCTCCTCTTTTTCTCTCTCTCTCTCCCCCCTCTCTCTTTCTTTCTCTCTCTCTTTTTCGTTCTTTCTCCCTTTCTTTCTCTCTCTCCTCTCTCTTTCTTTCTTTCTCTCTCTTTTTCCCTCTCCTCTCTCTCCCTTTCTTTCTCTCTCTCTCCCCTCTCACTCCACTCTCTCTCTCCTCTCTCTCCCTTTCTCTCTCTCCTCTCTTTCTCTCTCTCTCCCCCTCTCTCTTTCTTTCCCTCTCTTTCTTTCTCTCTTTCTCCCTTTCTTTCTCTCTCTCTCCCCTCTCACTCCACTCTCTCTCCCTTTCTCTCTCTCTCTCCCTTTCTCTCTCTCTCTGTCTTTCTTTCTCTCTCTCCTCTCTCTCTCCCTTTCTCTCTCTCTCTCCTCTCTCTCTCTCTCTCTCTCTCACTTTCTTTCTGCACTTGATGTCATCAACTACTTCAGTAAGCATAGTGCTCTCACTTCATGCCTGTGCCTGGAGCCTCCGACTATTCCTCAGGTGGTGGGAAATAAATGACCCATGAGTCAAATTCCCAACCAAGAGGAAAGTACCAGCAGAAATATTTGCCTCCTTCCCTCTAACCACTTCCCTCCTTTCCATGGACGATCTTAAAGTGCAAGAGTTTATATGGCCTCTCTGAAGATGGTTTCGAGAGATGAAATCCATTGCACCTGATACCAAGACAGAGGCCACTCTGTCGCCCACCTCTTCATATACACTCTTTCTCCTTCTCAGCCCATTCTCCTCTTCCTTCACTACTACTTCCTGGGATTTTATACCTCATAAAGAATTGGAATATAAGCTCTCCTCTCAGGCTTTTTTTTTTTTTTTTCTCCCCATCTGGACTGAGATAAATGTTTTCACATTTTTTTTTTTTTTGGTCCTTATCTGAACACAACTTCTACTACAATTTATTTTAAATTGTTCTTTAAATTGACTCATTACCATACAAGGAAATCTATTATCAGTTAGAAGGAACAGAATTCAACTCTAAAAATATCCACCAAGAAATGGAAACAATGCTATCAAATTATAATTAGATACTATTGCCTACCAAATTTTAGTCTGAGTCCTCTCTTCCCTGTCCCCCTCTTCCAACTCAGTAATACAGTGTGTGTCCCAAGGGTGTTAAATATATACTAGCAACACAATTAATCTCTCTTTTCAAGTCGATCAGGAGATTAAAACAGAATTGAGAAGGACTTTTCACACTACTGCATTAACTTTAAAATGATGCTGTTTTTGTGTACCACCTGATATCACTGATAAAGTCCCTCATTTGTGAGGAAATGTGCTAGGCACTGTGAAGACCAAGATTTTGATGATTCATATGCAAATTCATCCAGAAACTCTAATCAGGTAAGAGAGATCCAAACTGTAACTTAAAAAAAGATATTCACATTTAGTGTGTATTTGATTGCATCTTGAGTAAACTTCTTTATGTTTATAGTAGCCTATAATAGCGAATCTGATTCTGACTATGCATAAAAATCAACTGGGAATTTTAAAATTGAGATCCACATCACATTCAGGAATTCTGATTTAAATTGTTCTTGGATGGGGCTTAGCCATCAGTATTACACAAAGGCTCCCCAAGTACTATAATATGCACTTGGTGTTAAGAAATTGTTGTACGTCTTCTAAATATTGACAAATTAAGATGTATATATATTTTTTCCTGTCCAAAGCAGCATTATTCAGGGCATTTATTTTTCATTCAACTATTATGCCCTTTAAAGTCCCTACCATTCAGCAGCCTCGGAAGTAGATAGTCTGGTCATCTGATTAGGCTTAGCTTTTTCAGGTGGCAGATAGAACCCCATGAAGTTTTGCTGCACTTTCCCGACTGTGCTCAGCTCCAGCTCTCAGTACTGAAAATAAACACCTGGCACTTTAGCCCTCAGTGTCCAGAATTATTATCTTAACAGGATAAACTACTGATTATACAAATTTGCAGCTGCTACATTAGTGATCACAGGATTCTGTGTGAATCCTGGTGGAAACATTAGCCTAAGAGTCTGCAGTACTGCTTGCTTTGGAGTTTCTTCTTTCACATGAATAACTATTTGGTTTTACCTCCCTCTAAGACATACCTTTAGTCAACATTATTTACATTTTCTTTCCATTTTTCTTTACTATTTTTTGATCTCTAATAATTAGGCAATAACTGAGCTCATTTATCTTACTTCATTTTAAATATTAGCTTGTCCTTTTAGTAATTTAACAACCTAATTGAAAATTATTAAATGCATTTTATATCTTGATGGCCAACCATATTTTTTGATGATTTATTTGTTAGTATGGTCTAGTAGAAATTATTTAGCATTTTGATTTACAATAGCTTTTAAATATTCTCAAAGCTCCTCATGTAAATAAAAGATCTTGTTACAATAGCTTTACAAATCTTAGGGCCATGGGAAACATCTATTTTTCATGCTCAATATTTTGTTCCCTTCAACTAAATCAAAGTACTATATAACTTTAAACGTTTCCCTTAATGTTCTGGCTGCTGGGAAGCTCAGAAATAAATGTGTGTGTGTTTGTTATTTATTTACACACACACCATATCTGAGCTTTTATTATAGGCTAGTTTAAATCATTTTTTAAATAGTTGAAATAATAATTAATTGGTTAATCAGTTTGCTTGCATTCTAAATGTTTTCAAGAGTCAAACAGAAAGAAAATTCAAAGATATTGTCTCAAGCTTAAATAAAACCAAGTTGGTTTTTGTGTATATAATAACTAGTAAGAAATACACTAAAATTATCTAGAGACAATACAAAAATTTGTCCAGAAATTCAGAGAAAAATTCATGTAACTTAATTCAGGATCTCCTGAATTTCAATATGAAACTTTTCCATTTCCTACTTTCCCCCTTACATACTAATTTATTTCACCAAAGAAAATAATTTAAAAACTTTTTTGCATGCTTTTCCCTCTGCTTGGTTTCCAAGCAAAAATTAATCTGGAAAAATATGCTTGTATGTTTGTGCATGCACATGCAAGATAGCTTTCCTCAGTTATCTGTTTTTGTACCCTTGTATATGAATTTCTACAATGAGGCAGGTGGGACAGGTGGCTGCTTTGAAAATTCTGTCTGATGCCTAACAAATTGAAAGCTTCTAAGAAATACTAAAATCAATCCATCAGTATCAGTATCACATTCTGAAGGGACACCAGTTATTTTCTGGGTGAATACACTAGTTGCCCTGGATATTGACCATTTATTCTTCTCTAGAACACATCTCTTTTGAGAGGGCTCAGCTTCAGTAACACTTTAATTTGCACGACTAACCAAGCTGAACAATCACTGAAATGTATGTGGATTTAAATCAAGGGGATTGTGTTCAAAATAAATACCATTAACCCTACTGCAAAAACATTCTTATTTTACCAAATACGAATATCAGTTGTACAGACTTCGGAAAATTACCCTGCATGGCTGAGGCCTTCAAAATAGCTTATCTTTGATTTTTTTTTAAGCTATTTACTTTTTTATTTTATATAAGAAAACATTGTTTTAATTTCTCTTTTTGTTTATTCATCTATTTACTCATTGCTTCAGTAAATATTTGCTAAATATAGCAATGCACCAGACTTTGGGCTATTTGCTTTTGGAAATACAAAGATAAAAATGAATTCTATTCTTCAGATGTTAGTAATCCTATAGAAGAAGCAATGAGGCCATTTATGATTTAATCTAACTGATATAATTCATGTTCAAACAAATGTATACGTATGTAGTGAATACAGTCAGAACATTTTAAATTTTTTTTTTTGTTTGTTTACAACTGTCAGGTACCAAGTTGCGTATAACACTTTTAACTCTTCAAAATACGCCCTATGAGGCAAAAACTATTAGTTCTATTTTACAAAAGAAACTAAGGCATAGAAAGATTAAGAAAATGTCCCAACTATATTAAACAATATGTCAAGGATTCACGTTTTAGATCAATATCTATCTGAACTTATTTATTTCTGCCACATCATACTACTTTGTGAAAGGTGATATGTTTTATTTTGCTGCTAAGACTACCTCCGTGAGAAAAAATAATCAAGATGTGTGGCATCATCTTATTATACATATTAATATGTAAAAAGATGTGTCCAAAGGCTCACCTATTTGAGTTCCACGAGATCAATGGCAAAGTCACAAAAAGTGCTGGAAGAAAATTTTATACCTAGTTTAAAGTGTAGAAACTGTGAGTCAAAAGATTAAGTTACTTGCTAAATATCAAATATCTCTTTAGGACCAGAGTCAAGAATTAAAACAATTTCATCTAACAACAGTTTCAGACTTCTTTTCACTCCTTTCTTATTCTTATTCAGACACTGGTGTTTGGCAATGTCATTTCATCATATAAACTTCATTGTATTCTTTCTGTGATAACATGTATCCATCATGGTTACAGATGATAAATTGCAGACAGCACAATCCACCATCTTCATTTCCACATCCTTTATGTCTTGTGGGGAACCAGTGTTTCAATATCTGTGGGCTCTGATAAATTATGCCATATCATGGATGCTTTAATAAATCTTATCCCATTTAAATCACCTGGCAATGCACAGACATTCTGTTGTTTTAGAGATTTGTGGAACACAGCTTATATCTTTAAAAAGATTTTATAAAACAATAAACATAAGGCATTTCTTTTTCTCTATTTTGAATCTTTAAAAATCTATAAGCACACTGACTTTTGCTTCTGGGAAGATGCAGTAGACATAGTCAATTCTTCGCACTAAGTACAACTAAAAATCCTGGAAATTGTATATAAAACAAATTCAAGATGACTGAAAGGTGGAGAGAAGAAGGCAGCCCAGCTAGGGAACTTGGGACTGAGGAACAACATGGTGGTGTTCCCTGGGCCTTATTTTTGCCTCATATATCCCAGACTTAGAACTGAGTAACTCAGTTCTGGCAACTCAGAAATGCCAATATGCACAAACAACAACAACAAAAGCCTGCTCTCTCTAGGCAAAAGACAGAAAAGATTCTAACTAGCAAGGCACTATTTTAGCCAAACACCACATAAAACACTGTGACCCACACACACTCACACCAGTGAAGGTCAAGTGGGGAACCTGGACTTGGACTCACTACCTGGCAGTAGTGAGTGCCCTCCCCCTTTCTACTAGAGTAGTGTCTGAAGAAGCCTAGTGGAGAATCAGGACTTTTAGCATCATCCAGGAATAATGAAACTAATCCACAGTGCTGACAGTGGAGACCAGCTGGGAAGATGTAACTCCCACCATCCCTGTCCAGGAGTAAAGAAGACAAACAAACAATCATGCCTCAGGTGCCAATAGAGTCTAAGTGGGGAACCTTAGCTTCTATCTCCACCTGGCAGTAACAAAGCAAGACCTCACCTTCCTCTCCCATAGTAATATCAGGGAAAGCCAGTTAAAACAGAAAGCTTAAATAAGATACAAAATTTCATACAATAAAACAACGTACAGGTTCAATGGAGAATCACTCATCATACCAAGAACCAGGAAGATCTCAAGAGATCTAGTCTGGGTGACAGTGTATTCATTTCTCTCTATTTTTTCCATTAATATATAATAAATCTCCCCATGGAATTAATATACATTTTATGTCATCATTTTAATGGAGTAACAGAATTCTATTGTCTTATTCTTCCTATTTTATCACATTTCTGTTTAGTCACTCACTATTCTTAAAGATTAGAAAGTTAATAGAAATTTATTAAATTCAGATTATAATTTGAATAACTCTTCATTTCCAAGGACACTTAAAATATATGAAAGCCAATATTGAGATAATAATCTGGATATTAAATTGTATTTCTTGAATTCAGAGACATGTTGAAGACAATAAAACACCTAAGTTTCCAGTAGTCCTTTAGGATTCACTAGTCAATGGGCTTATTTGTAATATATTTGACTGCAATTCCTGTTATGTAACAGGCAACAGATACCGTCAGTTCCATATATTCCATTGGTTAATCTGTTGGAATTTAAGCTCCCGGAATGCTTCTGGTAACAAACAGTCATTCTATTTTTTGTCTACGGTCCATATAGCTGTTCATAGGTGCAGAATCCCATGTGTTTGAGGCATTCTAGATAAAACAGAAAGATAATTTCCTGCCAGGAAACCTTTCTTCATATCTCATTTTAAAACAAATTACTCATCTTAGTGGCTCTCAATGGAAGCAGTTCCATCCCTTCTGGGAGTTTTGGAAAGTACTGGTTGTGATTTCACTTGACTGTGGGATGGGAGTTGGGTAGAGAGGTGGGAGGCATTGACTAGAAAATTCAGTGGTCAGGGACCAGGAATCTGGTTGTACCGTGACATAGAGGGCAATGGTGTACAATGAAGTGAGACTCAGCCAAGTTTCAAATGTCTTACAAGATTTTTTTTACAAAGGTGAAAACCTATTTACAATTATGAAAATCTAGACTCTAACTCCATTTTGCGTGTATAAAAAGTATTTTTTACAGACCCCTTTCCTATATGCTTATTATTTTTCAAGGAATGCAACTTCTACACAAATTGAAGGATGACTTCACTTCATTGTGTTTAGATAATTATCAAGAATTTATTCCCAATTTTAAAGAACATCTGATCACTTCTTTACATTTTCTCCCTTAGTTTGTACATTTACATATTGAACTATGTCCTCTTTTATTATAAATTACTTCATATGTGTATTTTATATTATAACTCAGGTATTAAATTGAGCTTAGAAAAGTTACCTATAAAGATAGGCAAAAAGCAAGATTTCATTTCACAATAAGAATGGGAATGTTACAAAACAATTTTTTAATAAAAAAAAAAGGGACGCTGACTCCAATAGATAGTTGGAAACTTTACTAATTAGCATTAGATACCACAATCGGAAACATTAGAAATTAATGTTGCTTTTTTGGGCCGTAGTTTCCAAGTCTACAGATTGTCCCAGTTAGTGGTGGAAAATTCACTAAAACTTATAGTGACTGTTCATTCTGATGTTGACTTTAAATCAAAAATTAAATTTTTAAAATCCAAATATTTTACATCTTTTAAAAATTGAAATCACAATACCTATTTTTTATAGGATATGATTTTGACTTGGCTAAGTAATTCAAACTTATGTTGCCAGAAAATTCACCTTTCTAGGCATTAAAACCTATTTTATAAGTTTCAGAGTCCAGTCCTCTATAAATTTCATACTATCATTAGAATGATATTTCAAAAAGAGTAGATATCATAGACATAAGTACAGATTTGAAAGAAAAAAGGAAGGAAGGAAGGAAGGAAGGAAGGAAGGAAGGAAGGAAGGAAAGAAAGAAAGAAAGAAAGAAAGAAAGAAAGAAAGAAAGAAAGAAAGAAAGGAAAGAAAAAAGAAAAGAAAAGAAAAGAAAAGAAAAGAAAAGAAAAGAAAAGAAAAGAAAAAAGAAAAGAAAAAAGCAAAGCAGAGCAAAGAAAAGGAAAGATGATAGATGTCTTTATTCATTAATGGAATGAAATAACTGATCCTATAAGTAGAAAAGAAATATTTGGTGCTATAAAAAAGTAAAGTATCTAACATCCTTGTGATTGATATTACTTATAATTGACTAGTGTTTTTTTACAACTTGTTTTCCTATTTTTACTCAAGAGAGTTCATATCATCAGAGTGTGTTTGTCTAGGAGGAAGATTATCCCACATCCTTCTCATTCTAAAGATAAATCTTAGGACTTAGTATTTTTGCCTGGGAATATACTCTGGAAAACAAAACAAACAAACAAACAAAAAAACAAACAAAAAAAACTTTGCATAAAGTTTCTAAAAGTGTCAAAAATAAGAACATCAGCAAGTGCAATTTCTAGGAAATCGGAAAGTTTTGTGCCACTCAGGTAGCTGATACCTTCCAAGAAATGATTAACACTTACAGTGTAACTGCGGGGAGAAAGGCTATAATCACCCTGTCTTAGCCCCTGTCAGTATTAGTTATTGTTTCAGCTACTGGAGCAACAAAAATGACAGATACAGAACAGAAACAAAATCAGACTGAATGAAATTATTGTCTGTTTTTTTTCCTTTTCCTTTCTTTTTTTCCTTCTGGGGGGGTTATAATAACTGATCAGCCAGGAAGATTAAATTAAATATTGTTGAGCAGAGAATGCTTTTTTCAATAAATATGTAGGTAGAACCACCACACAAGTTAATATGGTATTTAAAATTAGAAAAACCCAAGAAATTATTACATTTTTATTGGTACAAGTCATATTTAAACCATGTGGCCATCTATTTTATTATGACCTCACCCTAAGATAAAATTGAATATTAAAACCTGAGTTTGATAGAAGAAATTAAACCTATGAATGGATTTGTTAAGCTAAATATTAATAGATAACTAAATTAGAAAAGGTAAAATGTATGTTTAAAAACATATCTTCTTTTTCTGATAAATTTTTGATTTTTGAAAGGATTTGTTTCCCTGATCTACTGATTAGTAATGGATTACATAATTTTCCCTTGTTAAAGTAACTGATTTGTAAGTAGTATAGCAGTATTTTGCAAATTTCTACAACACTTAAACCCATGGAATACCATCTTTAAAAAAAAAAAAAGTTCTTATCACAACACTACTCTATGCTATATTTCTCATTTAATTATAATGTGCATGAGCATATTAAAAGCTTTAAGATACGACACAATAAATAAGTCTATTAGATTTTGTTTAAACGATAGTTTCAAAAATGTGCATGGCCACAGTTTAATTCCTATGGATAATCAAGAGAAGACAAATTCCTCAAACACACTTTGGGAGAACCATGGCAATGTACTCAATTTGTGGGCTCATAATATCCAGATTTATAAGAATCTCTCCAAATTTATCAATTAACTACATATAGGTTACTTCCTACTCATTAAAGAAGATACACTCTGAAGTAATTCAAACTGTAACATCAAACTTCTTTCCAATCAATCTGCTCCCCTGGGAATATTTGATCTCTCTCTCTCTCTCTCTCTCTCTCTTTCTTTTTCTCCCTCCCTCTTTTACTCTCTACTGCATTTCTTCTCTACTGTCATCTGTTTCACCCAAAATTAACAAACAAACAAACAATCAAAAAAACCCTACACACAACCATGTAAAGTAAATGATCTTTTCTGAAATTATTATTTCTCTGGCCATTCAATAATTTTGCGTTGTCTCAGCCCTTTCTGACTTTATAAGTTGAACAATATTTTTTCTCTTTTTATATTTCATGGCCAGCATCTAAGTCTTTCATAGAATCTTTAAACCTTCATAACTTTATTTTCTACTTCCTAAATATCATTCTTTTTAATCCTATGGTTTTTCCCTGTCACACATTTCTGCAGTGCCTTTTACAATGCATGCCAAAATACAAAAAATAAAATTCATTATGTTGGTTTGCTGACCTGTTTATAAAAACTATATACAAATTCTAAGGAAATATATCAATTACATTAGTATCATTGCCCAAGGGGAACAAAATAGGAGGAAGAATGAAGATAATAGGAAAACATACACACACACACACACACACACACACACACACACAAAAGGGCCTGACACAGACCGATCAAAAGAAGATTAGAATGAACTCAACTAGCTACACAGGAATTTTTCAGATAAGGAGCACTTAGCTTCTGTGAGGATCTAAAAAGAAATCTGGCCTAAAAGCTATCCTTTGATTTCTAGGGCTTCTACTCAATTGTACAGGCACATTCCAAATTAAGAATTAATATGGGTCACACTTTTTTACATATAAGTTAGTTAAAAAGATATAAGTGGGAAAAGCAAAAATCCTAAGTGGATAGGATATCAGAAAAATCATTCTGCTTTTTCAACAGTTATCATGTAACACAAGCATTTTTAGAGTTTTCTAGGACTTCTATAGCATTACGATATATACCCCTAGAATTTTTTTTCAGAATAAATATAATTTCTTTTGTTCCAAGATAAATATCTTATTATTACATCTCTAAACTTAAGCTAGATTGATTTTTAACTTTTCCTAAAGATAATAGGAGATGACCTACCTCTCCCTTATACTCCCAGTCTCATAGTTTTATGGTTATCTTTGTAATAGATTATAAAAACACATAATTAATCATGAAAATAAGCCTAAAAGTATAATAGGTATCCAGAAATTTAACTCAAATTAAAAAATGGCATTCAAGAACAAATAACTCATATTCTGTTTACAAAATAATGATTGAAACACAAGAGACAGTGGTTAATATATAGAAATGAGTGGTAATTCCATGGCACTGACCATGAACACTATGGCATAGCAAACACAGAATTCCGATAATTGGCAAAATAATAAGGTAACTTCGGACCCATACACATGCCTTTATCCAATGAGAATGATAAAGAAATAGAACATAAAGATTGAAGGTAATAAAAATTGAGTCTTATATATTTTTGAAGGATGGGTTATAGCTACCCATGAAAAAAAATATTTCAGTGTTTTCTTTGCATTTCAAATTATAATGGTCAGGTCACCACAGAGGGCCATCTAACCAAGCAATTTCCTTAGACTATACCGTTATTAAAATAAATAAAAGGATAGAGAACCCCATCCCCCTTTTTGTAAAAGTTAAGTCTATTCCTAAATCCATGTGACACCTATAGGAAGGTCAGATCCTAACTGTTTCCTTAACTGCTTGGAAACTTGCATCATGTCTTTTGTATGCAAAAGTACTGTACAAAGTAAATTAACTCAATCAAAGTGGTAATGTCTCTCTTGAAAATGACAATTCTCACTAAGTATTTGAAACACTGTCAGAGAAAGAGAAAAAAAGCTGGTTGTTCAAGTTTATTTCAGAAGCCTAAATTGAGACCTAAAAACCAAATTCATAAATAAATTTTGCCTCAAAAAAGAAAAAAAATGCTAAAATAAAACTAAAATAAGTTATCAAGTACATCCAGTGAAATAAAAAATGAAAATATTCAAGGTGTGCATAAACAATCTTCTCACAGAGATGTTGAGGTGGGGAGTGTTCATGGGTTCATTATTAGGTATAAAAAGAAATAACAGCTAAAATCAACACAAATAATGTTCTCTAATTTTGTGAAAACAGAAGTAACTGTGAATTCTAAGATGTAGAAAAGATGAACTCTGTCCTCAAATCTAGTTAAGGAGACAAAATATAAGCTCATTCAAAGATGGCTAACGATGCCAAAATAAATGTTGACATTTCAATTACAATTCTTAATATTTTGAGGTCATATCTTACATTCAAAACAGAATTACAATTATTAATGTATCTCCAATCTTTTCTTATTCTGTAGACCTTAAGTTCATACACAGAGGGCTCTTTTATAAATGAAGCCTTTAGGACTAGAGTTATGAGTTAGGTGCTAGCATCTCAATTTGCCTTGGAACTCACCACTCTGTTACACAGCCTTTCAGGAAAAAAAAAAGAAAAGAAAAGAAAAGAAAGAAAAATCTACCCACTCACAGAGATCAGCCTTCTTCTACTTATTACATTAAAAGAAGACATTGTTCAATTTATCTTCAAGTATGGAATCTGTGACACAGACCTGAAAAATCATTATCTTCAAAGATAATCACTCTGTCATTAAGGAGGGATTATGGGGGAGTAATATTATTTGGAGCTTTTATGGCTTTGGGAAGGAAGTAGAGGATGGGACAATTTTGTAAATAAGCTGTTAAGCATTTTTGCATTGGCCTGAAGTTTTGAGTTTTTTTTTTTTTTGAGGTTCTTTATTATAATAATTTTTGTGAAACTAAGATAGATGTCCTGAGGAAGATTCTGAGTCATCTAAATCCTGGTTCCACCTAATTTGCATTAAAACAGAAAGACAAACGGCCAAGTCAGCACACTCCCTACCTGCAAAGTGGCTCCCACTCTACCACATTTAGTGAGCGGTCTCAGCTGGATGAGCACACCCCAATGCCACTCCCACACTGCTACATCCAGCAGGTAGCACTGGCCAGAACGAGCACCCCTTCAAGGAAGCTCCCACCTGTTGCATCCTGCAGGTGGCCTCAGCCTGGACTGGTACCATGCCCAAGTAGCTCCGACCCCAGGATGTGGGGCGCAGGAGACAACCCCACCCACGAGTATGCCCACAACAGTCTCAGTTCAGCCACAACAGAAGCGCACACAGGGGCCACAACTGGAACACCTGGTTCTGGTGACCAGGGGGTGCTGATCTTCTGGAACCCACAAATACAATAACTGAATTGAAAAAAATATGCTAGAAGAAATCAATAGCAGATTAGATGATGCATAAGAACAGATCACTAATCTGGGAAAGAGGGTAGTGAAATCACCCAGGCTGAACAGCCCAAATAAAAATAATAATAATAATTAAAACATGAAGATAGTTTAAGAGATCTCTGTAACAACATTAAGTGCATTTATAGGGGTCTCAGAAGGAGAAAAAAGAAAGAAAGGGGCAGAAAACTTATTTGAAGAAATAATAGCTAAAACTTCCCTAATGTGGGGAAGGAAACAGACTTCTGGGTTCAGGAATCAAAGAGAATTTCCAGCAAAATGAACCCCCAAGAATCTATACCCAGACACATTATAATTAAAATGTCAAAATTTAAAAATGGAGAATCTTAAAAGCAGGAAGACAAGAGCAACTAGTTATATACAAGGGAACCCTCATGAGACTATCAGCTAATTTTTCAGCAGAAAATTTGCAGGCCAGAGTGGCTCAATATATTCAAAGTGCTGAAAGAAAAAAATTACAACCAAAAATACTCTACCTGGCAAGATTTTAATTCAGAATTGAAGGAGAGATAAAGAGTTTCTCAGACAAAGTTAACAGAGTTGATCACAACTAAATTGGCCTTACATAAAATATCAAAGGGATTTCTTCAAACAGAAAAGAAATGGCCACAACTAGAAGTAAGAAAATTATAAAAGAAAATAAAAACCTCTTAGTAAAAGCAAACATATAATAAAAGTAGTAGATCAACCACTTACAAAGCTAGTATGAAAGATAAATGACAAAAGGAAAAAAATCAACTGTATCAACAATTAAAGAATACACAAAATTTAAAAATGTAAGGTATGAGCTCGAAAAGATAAAACATGGTTGGAGAGTAAAACTATTGCTTTTAGAACATGTCTGAACTTAAGTNTCAATTTAAAATTTATAAATATTTGTAAGAAAATATATATTATGTATTTAAATATTTCAAAATATATGAACTCCATTGTAACCAGAAATGAAGAAACTAAATAATTACATGAAAAATAAAGAGAAAGTAATCCAAACATGACACTAAAGAAAGTTGTCAATCACAACAGAAGAGAGCAGGAGAAGAAGAAAAGAGCAGAAAGAACTTTAGAAAACAGCTTAAAAACAATTAACAAACTGGCAATATACCTACCTATCAGTAATTACTGTAAATGAAAATATACTAAATGATCCAATCAAAAGACATAGGTGGCATTGGTGGTATAGTGGTGAGCATAGCTGCCTTCCAAAAGACAAAGCTGAATAAATTAAAAAAGAAAAGTTCCATGTCTCTACAAGACAGTCACTTCAAACCTACAGGCATATAGATTGAAAGTAAAGGGATGGAAAGAGATATTCTGTGCAAATGGAAGCAAAAAGAAATCTGCAGCAGCAATACTTACATCAACGAACAAACAAACAAACAAACAAAAAACAGATTTTAAAACAGACTATAACAAGAGACAAAGAGGGCATGACATAATGATAAAGGGCTCAATTCAACAAGAGAATATACCAATTGTAAATATCTATGCACCCAACATTAGAGTACCTAAATATATAGAGCAAATATTAATGGATATAAAGGGAGAAACTGATAGTAATACAAACATAGTAGGAGACTATAACACCCCCGATACATCAATGAATAGATCATCCAGACAGAAAATCAATAAGGAAACATCGGCCTTAAAGTACACATTAGACTAGATGGACATGAAGAACATTCCATCCAAAAACTGATGAAGACACTGTTTTCAAGTGCACATGGAACACTGTCTAGGATAGGTTACGTGTTAGGCCACAAAACAAGTCTCAATAAGTTTAAGAAGAAGTATTTTTCCCTATCACAACAGTATGAAACGAGAAATCAGTTACAAGAGGAAAACTGTAAAAATCACAAAAATGTAGATATTAAGCAACATGCTACTAAACACCAAGTGAGTCAATGAAGAAATCAAAAAGGATATAAAAAAAAATACATGGGGAAAAATAAAATTGGACACACAATACTCTAAAATCCATGGAACCCAACAAAAGAAGTTCTAAGAGGGAAGTTTATAGTGATACAACCCTACCTCAAGAAACAAGAAAAACCTCAAAAAACAATCTAATCTTACACCTCATAGAAAGAAAAGAAAGAACAAACATAGCCCCAAGTTAGTAAAAGGAAATAATAAAGATCAGAGGAGAAATAAATGAAATATAAAGACAAAAAAAATAGAAAAGATCAATAAAACTAAAATAAGGTTCTTTAAAAGGATAAACAAAATTGATAGACTTTAGCCAAATTTAAGAAAAAAAACAAGAGAGGACCCAAAAATATAAAATCTGAAAGCAAAGAGTAGAAGTTACAACTGACAACATAGAAATACAAAGGATTCAGGGCACCTGGGTGGCTCAGTCAGTTAAGCATCTGCCTTGGGCTCAGGTCATGATCCAGGGGTCCTGGGATCAAGCCCTGCATTGGTCTTCTGCTCATCAGGGAGCCTACTACTCCCTCTCCCTCTCCCTGCCCCTCTGCCTCTCCCTCTTTCTCTCCCTCTTTCTCTCTGTCAAATGAATAAATACAATCTTAAAAAAACAAAAAGAAATACAAAGGGTTATAAGAGACTTCTAGGAACAGTTGTACGCCAACTCCCTCTTTCTCTCTGTCAAATGAATAAATACAATCTTAAAAAAACAAAAAGAAATACAAAGGGTTATAAGAGACTTCTAGGAACAGTTGTACGCCAACTCCCTCTTTCTCTCTGTCAAATGAATAAATACAATCTTAAAAAAACAAAAAGAAATACAAAGGGTTATAAGAGACTTCTAGGAACAGTTGTACGCCAACAAACTGGACAACCTAGAAGAAAAGGATAAAGTCCTAGAAATGTAACTCTTCCAAGATTGAATCAAGAAAGAAAGAAAGAAAGGAAGGAAGGAAGGAAGGAAGGAAGGAAGGAAGGAAGGAAGAAGAAGAAAGAAGAAAGAAAGAAAGAGAGAGAGAAAGAAAGAAAGAAAGAGAGAGAGAAAGAAAACGTGAACAGAATAATTACTAGGAATGAAATTGAATCAGTAATCAAAAACCTCCCAAAAAACAATTTTTCTAAACATATGAAGAATAGATAATACCTATTCTTCTCAAACTATTTGGAATAGTTAAAGAGAAAGATATGCTTCCAAATTTATTCTATAATGCCAGCATTACCTTGATACCAAAACCAGACAAAGGCACTGCAAAAAAAGGAAATTACAGGCTAATATCCTCCTTCATAAACATACATGCACAAATTCTCAACGAAATATTCATTTCAATTAAAAATGAGCAAGAGGACCTGAATAGAGATTTTTCTGAAGAACATACAGATGTCCAACACATACATGAAAAGATGCTCAACATCACTAATCATCAGGGAAATGTAAATCAAAGTCACAATTACATGTCAGCTTATACCTGCCAGAATGGCTAGTATCAAAAAACAAGAAATAACAAGTGTTGGCAAGCATGTGGAGAAATGCGAATGGTCACCTGTTGATGTGAGAATATAAATTGGTGCAGCCACTGTGGAAAACAGAATGGAAGTTTCTTAGAAAACTAAAAATAGAAATGCCATGTAATTCAGTAATTCTACTTTTGGGTATTTATCCAAAAAAAACCAGAAAACTCTTATTTGAAAAGATATACACATCAATACATTCATTGAAGTATTATTTACAATAGCCAAGATATGTAAGCAACCCAAGTGCCCATCAATAGATGAATGGATAGAGAACATGTAAAATATATATATTGCAATATTAACTCAGCCATAAAAGGAACGAACTCTTGCCTTTTGTGAAAACATAGATGGATTTAGAGGGCATTATGCTACATGAAATAATTCAGAGAAAGCCAAATACTGTATGATCTCACTTACATGTGGAACCCAAAGTACAAAACAAACTGATGAAACAAAACAGACTCATAGATACAGAAGCAAACTGGTAGTTGCCGGAGGTAAGGGAGTTGGGGGATGGGCAAGATAGATGAAGGGGATTAAGAGGTACGAACTGCAGTTTAGAATAAATAAGTCACGGGGATTAAAAGTACAGCATAGGGAATACAGTCAATAATATTGCAATAATTTTATATGGTGACAGATGGTACCTAGACTAATTGTCTATCATTTTGTAATGTCTATAAATGTTGTATCACTATGTTGTACACCTAAAATTAATGTAATATTTTATGTTCACTATACTTCAATTAAAAAAACCAGAGAGAAGACACAAATGAAAACAGTTTTATGTCAAGATTTGATTGTATTTATAGTCAATAGCTAACACATTTGCTCTATCCTATGTCTTTAGGTAACAGAAAAATCTCTGCGGTATTCAGTGTGCTTTTTATTAAAAAAAAAATCGTTGTTGGTTAAAACAGAACTCTACAGAATTTCTTTCTTTTTTTTTTTCAAAGACAAATGGAGTAGAAGCTACTAGAGATTATATAACCTTGAACTATTTGTTGTATTATATAGTCCTATGTCTTCATAATCCAACTATCCAGATGCATATTTATTAAAAACCAGATGAGCTGAACACTCATTTGCTCCTTTACAATAAAGATAAAGGTAAATAAATCTAGATGGATGTAAAAATGTAATAAATTTTGAAATACTTTCCCAGCTTTGGGGCCAAATCAGATTTTTTTTTATGATAAAATAGAGGAATGTAAATATGTAATTCTAAGTTTGAGACAAAATTGGTTAGTGTCCTGTGTGGGGATAAACCATAGCCTTTAAACTAATGTTCTCCTCTCAACATTTGCATCTCTACAGGACAGAAATCTTTTTCCCCAAATTTTATTGAAATATACTTGACATATAACATATGTAAGCTTAAAATATATAAATGATTATTTGAAATTGTTTATATTGCAAAACGATTACCACAATAAGGTTAGTTAATAAATCCATAACCTCACATAGTTAGAATTTGTGTGTGTGTGGTGGTGGTGCTGGTGAGAATATTTAAAATCTACTCTTTCAGCAACTTCAAATATACAATACAATATTGTTCACTATAGCCAGCCAGAAAGTATCCTGGTTTAGACAGGGATGAGAAATGGAGAGTTGAAATCTTAACTAGGCACATATTTTTTAAGTGTCAAAAGAAATCTTTAAAGTTATAGTACAGATGATGACTGAACCACTTAGAGTAGCTATAATTACCATACATAAGAATATTCTGTGGGGGTAAAAGCAAAGAAGGTATATAAAAAAAATAAATTGAAGTGGATAAAGAATTGTTATAAGGCACTATGGAAGCATTTTCTGTATCAGTCCCTAGTAGAAAGTAATACCACATCCAGGACAATGATTTTCCTGACTGCCATTTTAAAAGCATTATCCAATAGCTTCATTTAGAGTTTCTTTGCTATATTCTTGGGCACATACTTTTGTACTGTATCCTCATAATAACCTTGAAAGTTAGGTAGATAATTTGAATATTAGAAAACTAAAATTTATGAAGATTAAATGACTGGCCTTTATTTTTATCTTACTATTATTTTTTACTGATAATGGCTAATTTTCATCCAATAACTATTATTTTATTTTGTTAAAAAATATTTAATTTATTTAAGCTAAGGAAAAAAAAAAGTTTACCCATTTCTCTCACTCCTACCACCTCTTGTAACCACCAATGTGTTCTCTGTATCTGTGAGCTTTGTTTGTTTACTTGTTTGTTTTTTATGATTCCACATATAAGGGAGATCATAAGGTATTTGTCTTTTTCAGATTTATTTCACTTAGCAGAATGCCTCAAGGTCCACCCACATTGTCACAAATGGCAAAATATCACTTTTTATGGTTGAATAATACTCCATTACATAAATATACTATATTTTCTTTATTCATTTGGCTGTTGATGGACACTTGGATTGCTTCCACATCTCATCTATTATAAATAATACTTCAATCATCACAGGAGTGGATATATCTTTTCAAATTTGTATTTTTGTTTTCTTGGTTTAAATATTCAGAAGTGGAATTGCTAGATAATATGGTATTTCTGATTTTAATTTTTTGAGGAATCTCCATACTGTTTTCCATAGTGGCTGCACCAATTGACATTTTCACCCTTAGTGCACAGTGTTCCCTTTTCTCTACATCCTTGCCAACACTTATTTCTTATCCTTTTGATACTAGCCATTCTAACAGGTAAGAGGTAATACCTCATTGTGTGTTTTTTTTTACAATTTTATTTATTTATTTATTTATTTATTTAGGGATAGAGAGAGAGAGAGCACGAGCGGGGGGGCGGGGGTGAGAGGGAGAAGCAGACTCCCCGCTGAGCAGGGAGCCCGATGTGGGGCTCAATTCTAGGACCCTGGGATCATGACCTGAGCCCAAGGCAGCTGCTTAACCAACTGAGCCACCCAGGTGCCCCGTTCATTGTGGTTTTGATTTACGTTTCCCTGATGAGTAATATTGAACATCTTTTCATGTGTCTGTTGGCAATCTGTATATCTTTTTTGGAAAAATGGATATTGTTTGAATTGGAAACATGTTTATTGGAAACTTGGAAAAATGTTTATTCCATTCTTCTGCCCATGTTTAAATCAGATTGTTTTGAGGTTTTTTGTTTCTGTTTTGCTATTAAGTTGTGTGAGTTCATTCTATATTTTGCTTATTACTTCACATGCCTTTTAATTGGAAAAGACAGACCAAGATTGTCATCACATTTACTGCCTTTAACACAAACTGAACTCATCAGGTCTTAGCTCATTATTCACATGTTCTTTAAGCACTCAACTGTACTGTATCAGTACTACTCAAGGTAGTCACTCCATAATAAGATGAGGGATCTGTGCTAGAACGTAAACCTATGTATTTCTTCTTTCTTCAAGAAACTATCTCTCTCTGTTTCTGTCATTCTCTTTGACACACACACACACATATCTATACCTCTATATATAGATATAGACTTATACATATATGTGTCTATACAATTAGTTGCCCAGGGATAATTATCTATGTCTATATTTATAATATATAAATATATAATGCATATTTATACACACATACACATAATGCATACGTGTATATCTATAAATATAAATATATTTATAGCCATATATTCAATTGAATTAAACATTATGCTTAATGGTATAGATTAGGCATTAAGAAACTAGGGCCTCCTAGTTGATTGCCTATTTCTGTAAATCCAGTTTTACTGAAATACTGTCATACCCATTCATTTACATATTCCCTATGTCTGCCTTTAACACTATAAGTCATTGCAGTTGTGATAGAGACAATATGGTCCATAAGGCTTCAAATATTTACCATGTGGCCCTTTAGGAAATGCAGTGGAGGAGTGAAGAGCCTCAGGATTTTTTTGTCCTCTTGGCATGCACTGGGCTGGGAGTGCAAGGGTAAAGATTTCCCCAGTCGTGTTACCACACAGATCTTAACCACCTGAGCTCTGAGCTTTTTCAGTTGCCAAGGACTACTGTTCTCATAGGATAAGTGGTGGACACTGGACTTTTATTATTCTATAGGCCTTAAATACCTGCTGTAAGGGTTGTACAGGCGCAGCATAAAGACTGCTCCGTTAACATTTTATTTGGAACCCAGAAAAAAGAGAGAATACACATGACCCTGAAAGAATTTTCATTCTTCTCTCTTCAAAGCTTTTTAAGTTGTTTTGAGAACCCAAGCACAGACAGAGAATTATTTTCTTCTTTTCCAGTGTTCTTTTATCCAAGGACAGCAAATCAATTTCATTTCACATTTAAAAAACTATAAATAACTAACAATGAAACTTATGCAAATCAGTCTAACAATTCCAGTTCAATTAATAGTTAGGAAAAATTCAGTTATTATTTCTCCAGAATAAAGTTTGTAAGAGTTAGACTGTCTCTATGGTAGCAAATGCACTTGAACAAATTTTTCAAAATATTATCCAGTTTTCTTTTCTACTTTATATTCAATTGGATTGGTTCAAACAATTATATATTTTGAAATCCCTTGATACACATATTTTAGGCAAGTACAAAGCATATTTTTTTAAAAGTATAATTGCTTAAATCTATAATCAAGAAATTCTCAGTTAACTTACATGTCTCTGGGATCCATCATATTCACATCTTTCAATTTTTCCTAGGCTGCCATCTGAGAAATACAGCTTCTCTGCACGGTGGTCAATAGTGAGACCATTTGGAGTGAGTATGTCTGTACTGACCACCACTTGAGCATTTTTCCCAGTCAGGGTAGATCTCATAATACTTGGATGCTGTTCATTCCAGTTGGTCCAAAACATTAAGCTAATTAAAATGAAAATTGTGATAATAAATTAAAATTTTCATTAACAACAGAAACAGTGGAAACGTGGCAACGTTAAGCTGTTTTAAAAAAAAGCAAAATTATTTGTCTCATATTCTATGACCTTTAAGGAAGTCTAGGGAATGAGTGGAGATATGTTTATTATGGATGCATGCATATTTTTCTCAGTTTCTTAAATAAAACCTAGAAATATTTCTGAAAAACAATTATCTTGTACATTCTCTCAAATAAACTAAATTGAGTCAGTTTGAAGGATAGTGAGAATTTATTGTAATCATGAAAGAAACAGTTATCTTAAATTTTCTATAAGTCGCAAATGTATTCTAACTTATTAATATCATGTTTCAGCAAACTGAGTATAATTGTTTTAGACATCATTCTTAACCTAGCTATATTTCTTTTTTTTAATTAGTAAATATCAATCTACTTCTCTTTCCTGGTTTGTTTTTTAAATTCTCCATTCTCCTTTGCATATGTTTTAGAGAAATACAACTAATAAACGCCTATATTTCTTTAATCTCTTCTCTTCTCTTCTCTTCTCTTCTCTTCTCTTCTCTTCTCTTCTCTTCTCTCTTTGGCAGTGTGATTTTTTTTTTTTTTTAAATAAATGACAATGTTGCTTTTGGAATTCCAGAGGTTGTCTCAACTCCCTAAAAGTGTTCTCTGTTACTTACAGATGAAACCAGTGTCTGTCAACCTGTTCTTTGGGGAAGGCTTTACAAGTCACTGGAAAAAGAGAATCTGTAGAGTTTCAGTTTCTAATCCGTATTTTTACCAAAACAGCTCTCCTTTCTCTTCTTTTATCTATAGGACTATCCCTAAGAGTTTATTTGAAGACTGGTTGCTGCTGCTTAGAATGGAACAAAGGAGGGAAGGAAGGAAGGAAAGAAGGAGGGAGGGAGGGAAACAGGGAGGGGAGGAAAAATGAAGGAAGGAAGGAAGGAAGGAAGGAAGGAAGGAAGGAAGGAAGGAAGGAAGGAAAGAAGGAAGGAAGGAAAGAAGGAAGAAAAGAAAAAGGAGGAAAGGAAGAAGGGAGAAAGAGAGAGAGGCTGAGAGGCAGGCTATTCTACATATTTGAAATAATATGCTTAATATATGTTGACAAAAAAAACTATTTGAAATAATATTTCCTATTTATAGCAAGATTGTATATACCATTCCTATGTATAATAATTTAAAGGTCATGTAGAATTATAACAAACAAAATTTTTAACATGTGGTTTTTTAGTATTATGCAAACACTTATTACTGAACAATATTCAAGTCACAATAAAAATCTTTCTATTTGCTAGTTTAAAATATAACCCTCACCAATTGAGAAGAGCTGGGTCAACTGCGCTCTTTGTTAAAATGCTTCATAGTCTTTTTATCTATCCTATGGAACATGAAAGTGCTCTTAGTGAGCAAGTGTCAAAAGTATTTTGTCCTATGAATGAGTAAATTTGCAAAGAAAAATGGCATTCCACTTTCTTAAATTACACAGTAGTTTTATCCACTCAGTGTGACTTTTGAAAGAAAACTAGTTAAAACATTTTAAAACTTATGCATATATTTTCCTAAATTATTGGTTTTAGAGTTACAGAATTTCTGAAGGTATTAGTGTTCCTTTAATTTCACCTCTCATTTCATGAATAAGAAAACGGAGGCCAGAGAGCTTGAGTAATTAAAATTATAGTAACTAAACCAAGTTTTGAACTCAAATAGTTTTTACCTAGAATTTCAGATTTTATTTAAAAATTTCTGTTAACCAACTGACATACATTTTCAAACGTGATTTGAAAGTGTCATTGGTATGTATAATAACAAAATATTTTTAAACTTTAAATTTTAGTTATATGTAATTTTTCAATTAAAACATTTTCGTGTGTTTAATTCTAATTTACAGTTCACTAGATGTAAGATGGAAGTGTAACTTTAGCTCTGTAGTAAATACAGGATAAAGCACTTATCGATTAAAACTAATTATACATAATATTGTCAGTTATCTCCCTTATGTTTATTTCAAAATTGTCTTAGAAATTCCTTTGATTAACTGCAGAACACTTATTACTGTGCTAAGATTCTGCTGCCGAACAGTTAAGATCAATGCAGTTGCTTGAACAACAAGCTGTACTGTGATAGGTCAGCGGCGTGAGCAGAACTGGCTCTGCCCAGGCGTCGGAAGGCCTGTGTCCATCTCAACTAACACGCCAAAGCTGTGTGAGGAATCAACTTTCTCTCAACCTTCAGAGTCTTCATTTATAAGATCAAGGTGTTAACTGAATTACATCTAATCTCTTTTCGAGCTCTATATGAGTGTCCAGATTTAGTTATTCACACATTGACTAATTTATAGTCCTTTCTTCTTTCAAGTGGTTAGGGTCAGTGTTTACCAACAATTGTTTTTTATTCTTCATTTTTTCTTTGCCACATCTAAAAAGAGCTCTCCCATTTCTCCTTGGTGAAAGCCAGATTTGTCTGATTGTTGTTTATTTGATTAATTTAAGAACAAAAGGACTGTCCAGTAGTTAACAAATATTCTTATAATATTGTATGAAAGTAGAACTTCATAAATATCTTTTTTCTACATAACCCAAGCTTTGTTCTCCTTTTTTCATACAATTGCTTCCTTATGGCATCCATCCCAAACATGAGTTTTTTTCTAATTTGCTTTGTTTTTTTATTCACTCTATACCATGGCCTGAGCATTTCTTCTTGTCATGAATTCTTTGTAAGTATTATTATAAATGCCTGCACAATAAACCACCAAACACATGTGGACTATTTAGACTATTGTCCAGTCTTTTGAAAATACAGCTGCACACAAAGAGTTATTGTTGTTTTTTCTGTATTTCAATTGGAAAGATCCCCAGTTGTTAAAATTACTTAATTAGATTATAGAAACATCTTTTAGTTTTCAATACATGTTAACAGGGTTTTTTTTAAGATTTATCATTTTAATCATCTATGCATTAATGTTTACTTCATATACCTTTTCCAGAGCAGTATTGTTTCTATTTTCCCTGTCATCATTTAAATTTTCTTTTGCTGGAATTTTCATGGAGTTGATACCTAGCATTTCACAAGTCTGGATCCTAATTACTCATGTTTACAATGTTCTTTTTAAAAAATAGTTTTATGAATCAGGAAAGGAGAACTTCAAAGAACACCTGTGTCTTAAAAGTTAATTCTTTTAAAAATTAATATAACTTTGATAATCTTTGACTTCTAATGAAGAAATAACAATTCACTGTTTCTTACTTTTGGCATTCATCCAGGGCTAATACATGTGGGTGGTCATCCTCTGACATGGCAATGACTGCTTCCCTGTCAAATGCTCCTGGTCGCGTCTGGTCCACTGTATGTCTGGTGATGGATGAGGTAGTGGAGCTGGTCCAGTACAGGGTATCCCAAGCCCTGTGATAAGCAAGTCCTTCAACAGAACCCACATCTGAGGGGGGAAAGAAAAGAACAAATGTACACTTTTATCTACAAAAGACAGAGTTCTGAACAGAAAAGGCATTTCATCTATATTCATATATCTATAAGTTATTTTAGCAATCATTTCTTCCCAAACTCTCCAGAATGAAAACATAATAATTTTGATGCCTACAATTGATAGCTGACTACACACAGCAAAACTGAGCTATGAACTGGTTTATTTGTCACAAGAGCAGTTTTTGCAAAATGATGTCATTAAAGTCTGAATCTTCTCACCACCCCCTCAAGAAAAAAAATCTCAATTAAACAACTGATTTTTATTTAAGAAAATGGTGTCTCTTTTTTCATATCTTAATCATTAATTTTCAAAAAGTAGCCACTGTGCAATAATTTACAGATGCTTTTGAAAGTCATATGTAGAGGTTCCCATTGAGGTATAAGCATAATGAATTTTATCTTGATACTATATCTGAAGACATCAAGGAAAAGTAAATACATCAAAAACTATAACAGTATTGAAATGCCAAATCCAACACCACATTTCCAACTATTAAACAATGGTAGAGAATGTTTTAATAAGTTACTGTAGTAAGTTCTTTGATTCTATTCAACTAATGTGGTATAAAAGTAAAAGAAAATGAAATTAATTACCAGCTAACATAAGCTTTAAGTGTTGTCAGAAAAGATAAATGGTAGTACACAGATTCCAGTACATAAAAGTGACAATGTGAAAAACATGAGTAATTATTTCTTAAATTGTGCTCCCAATTACTAGGATAACACAAGATAGCTGTGTTATTTTTCAAAGGTGCTTTGAGTCCTTTTTTAGTATAACTAAATTATTATAGTCTTTCCTTTGTGTTGTCTGTTTTCCTCAGAGTTATTACTCTTAGCACGTTTAATTTCAGGAAGGATATATATAGCTTCGGCAGTCATGCTAAGAAATTAACATTATAACAAGCAGAGCTTTTCTACTGAATTTCTCTCAAAAAATCTCCTAAAGGAAATATTCAGCTCTTCTAAAATTAGGTAGATAAAAAGCGTTATTTTCAGGTTTAAGATGGGTAAATACTTAGTTTGATGGTCAATAGAACTTAGTGGGAGAGCAAAACAATATTAAAGTCTTTTGAACTAGATTTCTTTAATGTGACGAAGCTCTGTCATTTTTTTTTTCTACACACAACAGAGAAAGATCCACTAACAACAAAATTATTAGCTATGATTTATTGGGCACTGTCTTTCTGCTAGGAATTGTGCTAACTATTCTGTATGCATCACTTTATCTGTAAAGCTACTCTGAAGTTTGTTTCATTGTTCTTTTCCTAAAAAGGAAACTGAAACCCATGATCACAGGACACATAGAGTTAAAGTAAGATTTTTAACACAGGTTCATCTGCTTCTAAAAGTCTATATTCTTTACCACCATCATTTAGAGATGGGTTTATAGCCCCTATCACGAATTCTCAATCTACACAAAGCTAGAATCAAACAAATGACTCCGTAGTTTCAACTTGTCTGACTCTAGGTGAATTGTATAACCAGTAATTTACTATGAGTGGCCTCCTCTTACACATTCAACAAGACAATTTACAAGAAATTAATATGGCTGATTAGTATGGAAACAGGCCAGAGATGATGGGGAAAAATTATTAAACACAATCACAATAAAATCCATTAAACTCTTTTTATATGAATCACACCATATTCTTACTTGTGGTGAGTAGGTGGGATATTGAAAATGGTCAAAGGTATTTCAATTATTTTTTTTTTAAAGATTTTATTTATTCTATTAGACAGAGTCAGCCAGCGAGAGAGGGAACACAAGCAGGGGGAGTGGGAGAGCAAGAAGCAGGCTCATAGCGGAGGAGCCTGATGTGGGGCTCGATCCCAAAACGCCAGGATCACGCCCTGAGCCGAAGGCAGACGCTTAACCGCTGTGCCACCCAGGCGCCCTGGTATTTCAATTATTAATTAAAAAATCAACCATTCCACTGTACTTTTTGCACTTTCAAAACATGTTAGAAATGAAGCTAACTCTATTAGTGGTGTAAGCAGCATTCTGCTCTTTCAACATGCACAAACAGAATGAGAAATGGCGTAGGTTTGAAAACATCCACGTACATCAGAATCATTCATCTACCCTCACTCTATATCTTCCCTCTCTACTGTCTTTGACAGATATTCTTCATGGCCACCTTTTCCCTGCCCCATCAGGAAAAAATACTTTTTTATCACTACTGAGATGAAGCAGACTCTCCTTTTCCATGGTTGACATAGGTCCAGGTCTACTAGAGTACATAATACACCTCATTGTCCAGGTACAATCTCTTTTATCTTATTTTTGTAATAAATGACAACCTGACAGTACACTTAATTATAATCTGGTGCTACATTTTAAAGTATTTCAGTAATTCACTTTCTCAAAAAGATACCGAATTCTCTGTATAAATTGTACTTGTCATTAATGAATAGCCAATTAAAGACATATGTAAAATTAAAAATCATGAAAAATATCTTAGTTGAGACAACATTAAGACATTCATATCATTTTTATGATTATTTCACACAATGTGGGGTCGTGTGTGTGTGTGTGTGTGTGTGTGTGTGTTTATGTTTGAACATTAAGCTTCCTGAATCAGTTAAACAGGTAGAATAAGAACTTTGAGTTATTTGTCCTGGCAGATAATTATGTACCTTCAAAATCAAAGTAAAACGCCTATCTATCCGGTCAACTAGCCTTAAAATATTAAACATAATTAAGCTTCCTTTGGAACTCAAGGATGTAAAATGGGCATAATTAAAATAAATAAATAAATAAATAAATAAATAAATAAATAAATGTGCTATTTTTGCAACTCCATACTTTTTACCTCAGCAAAATAATTATATTGAAAGTGTGATGCATAACCAAGTAAAAATACTACCTCTTCGTTCCATGTACTTATTTTTAAAAAAAAGTGAGAGAGGTCCCTTCCCTCCATCCTCCTTTGAGCTAGGAATTCGGTTTGGCTAAGCATGAATGAGGTTCTGACACGTTTTTGTAGAAATAAGAAGAGGAGGTCAGTTCATTAAAAAATACAAGGCAGGCAAATAACTCAGAACCACGGCTATAGTTAATTTCCTGGATTCTAATTTCCACAGAAATGGACAAGGAAATTGATCCTACCAGCCTGGCACACTGACACCAACAACTACCCTGACGGCTACCCAGAGGATTTCTTAGAGAACACACCTTCATCTCATTACCACAGAAGAAGGACAATAGCTCCTTCTTGTCTTTACAGTGTTCAGGGTAAGAGCTTACAAAATGGGAAAGGCAACGAAGATGTTCTTGAGAGGGAGCTACGAATACAAAACATTGCCATTCATCTGGCTGGAACAACAGTCACAGATTAAATCCTGTAGCAAAATTAACAGGAAATAATATTTATTTTAAGGATATGCTATAATTGCAAAGTGTCATAATGGCCTCTCCTCTTGAAAGTATCCTACTCTCTTACTCATTGGCTTATTTACTAAAGGCATGAAGTATCAGAAGGTTTGTTGTTTGAAATTATATTAGTAGTATAAAGCATGTTAATTTTGTCTGCAGGATCTAAAGACAGAGAAGCAGGCTCAATTTTCAACCCAGGTACTAATGTGGGTATACAAATGGCTGGTAAAACATAAAACATGTTTGGTATTATCAGTCATCACAGAAATGGAAATCAAAATCATGCTTCACATCCATTATGATGACTGTAATTTAAAAAGATAATAACAAGTTTCAGCAAACAAGTGGAACACTCATACGTTGCTGGTGGGAATATAAAATAGTGCAGCTGCTTTGGAAAACAGTCTGGCAGTTTTTCGGAATTTTAAATATATAATTACCACTTGACAAAGCAATTCCACTGGTAGGTCCATACTCAAAAGAAATGAAAACGTATATCAACATGAACACACATGTTCATTGCAGTTTATTCATAATAGCCAAAAGCAGAAATAGCCCAATATCAACCAGCTGCTGAATGGATGAATGAATTGTGGTACATCTATACAATGGAATATTTTTTAGCAATAAAAAAGAATGATGTACTGATATAAGCTGAAACATGGATGAACCACAAAAATAGTATACTAAGTGAAAGAAGCCAGTCACATTAGACCACTTATTCTATAATTTCCTTCACATGAAATCTTTAAAGGCATAAAATATATTAGAGGTTGTCTGGTTAGGGAGCATGGGGTAGGAGAATAAAAAGTACCTGCTAATTGATAGGAGCTTTTCCTAGGGGTGTGGAGGGGGTGAGGAAAATATTGTCAAATCGATGGTCATTATGGTTACACAACTCTGAAAATACTAATAGATACTTTAAATGGGCAAATGGTCTATGGATGATCCAAGTAAATCTGGAGCTCTCTTGAAGGAAATGTATAAAATAATATGAAAATAAGCATTAATAAATTGGTACAATTTAAGTTCTAGTTGGATAAGGACTTCTATTTCTATTATGAGTCCAGCCACAGGGTTACTAGACATAGTATACAATGTCAGTGGACAAAAGTGGATGTGGTTTAATTGTTAGCGAGTGAGGATACCTAAGAAATTAAAATACCTGCTAATTTCTCTTGAGTCTACTTTACCAAATTGCTTTATAAATGATTAACTGTGTGGGTTATTTTCCCTTTTCTAACTATTCAACTGGTGAACTGATTTTAATAGATTTTAATGCAGATTGCTTACAATAAATTAGACTATCACCTTCTGGTTTGAAGACATTTTTGATTTTCACATTAGAAATACAATAAAATGACTGTCTAAAATATCTTTCAGATATAGGCTTTCATTTTTATTTCCTCAGATTATGTAAGGCCATTAACAAGTCACATACCAAGACTGATATATACCAGTAGAGGGTACTGGCCAGGGCATAATCTGAGCTCTTTGATATTCATTCAGATTGGGGATGGCCCACTAAAGGCTACCAAATATTTGGAATGTCAACCCTGATCACATCTAAACTATAGCAATAGCTTTTACCTGTACACTTTGCCCTGAATCTTTATGTGCTTATATTCATTAGCTTGTAAAAAGCTCAACAATTTGTTACTAGTCTAATTTACTAAAAACTAAAAAAGAAAAAAAAAATCAAAGTCTATATGATAGTCTACAGATTTAAACAAGGGCCTGGGGGGGCGGGGGGATGTAGTTTGTGTGCCTAAATACCTGGAAAACAGAATCTGCTGAAAAACTATTAAGAGTTCAGTAATATGGCAAGCATCACATAAATAAACCAAAATTAATAGCCTATTATGTAAAAAATAACTAGTAGATATATAATGGAGAGAAGATGCCAATCCAAGCAGCCATTAATGATGTGGTTTCAGTCAATGAATACCTATACAACTGCTCCAGGCTTGATCACCTGAATTTGACCCTCCTTGTGCCTAAAGTATTGCAATAAATCTATCTTTCAAGAATGTGGCTATTTAATCTCAGGCCTTCATAGCTCTTGAGACACAACCCATTCAAAGAGTTTGAAGGGGGAATTGCTTTATATTACTCTTTTTTGTCCTCATTAACCAACTTACTAAAACACTTTTTTCTTTCCAAAAGCAAACTTGTTTGCTGTCACGCAGTCTATCTTTAACAAAGACAAGCATTCACTATTATCCCCAAAGTGGTTTTAATTCCCTGGAACCAGAGTACCTCAAATATTTCCAAGTTAGAAGACAGTATTTGCTTTACATTGCATAACAAACAGGACTATTTACTTGGGTTTGCCAGAAAAAAAAAAAAGGAACAATTTGCCCTAAGGGAGTATTGAAGCAAATTGAAACAGCTTGAAGCTTTTAGGTGACAGTGTTTTTTTTCCCCCCCTTAATCTTACGTGTGTGTGTGTGTGTGTGTGTGTGTGTTTTCAGGTTTAAAACCTTTGAAGATGCTTGTTTCTGCCTGAACTTAAGACTCAGCTGAAAATTTTATAAATTCAGACATGTCTCAACAACTGCCTTTATCTTGTTTCACCACTAATGGAAGCAAAGAAATATAAGCCATGAAAAAATTGAGCATATGGTTAATTATAGTTGTGTCATTCCTTCAGGAGTAACTGGAGATAAGCACTGACTCAAGTAAGATTAAACTAACATTGGAATGCCTAGAGCTTCCAGGAAAAACATAAACTCCAAGGTTTCTAAAACACTCAAGTATGTCATACTTCACCCTCCAGGGAAAGGCTGGGACACCTTCTATGTACAGGCTTTCTTTGAGAAATATAATTAGTAAGTCACTTGGAACCCATCCACATTTCCTTTGTGAGACTGTGGTAAATCCTCAGGCCAAAGTCACAACTGAAATATTCTTGAGAAGCAGGTGTCTCTGCCCATTTCCAGGTGTCTGGATAAAATTCAGCATTTCCCTCAATCAATTCATACAATGCAAAACGATCTCAACAGCAATTCCTTTATAAACAGAACAGACAATAATTTCCTAATATCGTATAAAGGGGAGGTCTTCTTATCCAAACTAAGATTCATCATTAGATGTGTGTTCCCTTGGTGTAAGGCCATCCCTCACCTGTTCATTGCTTAAATACTTCTTGTAAATAATATTCTTCGGAGAGTAACTTACTAATTTATAAATGATTAAGGCTTTACTATGTTTTGTTTTATTCTATTATTTTTAATGGGCCATAAAATGTGGTCATTTTTTTATGCAGAAGAAAAGATGAGAAACGACTTCAAAAACACAGTCTTGAGAAAGGCATGGAAATGAGGGCTTTGGGTACCAATAAATGGTACAAGTATACATGGTCCTTAATAGAAATGTAGCATTATATCCACCTTGTGACCTATTCTTTAGTGATAAATTAGTAATTTCATGAAAAGTATTTGCTGTACATTTGTCAATTACACACGTAAATGTTAAATAATAAACGTTAAATAACAAATGCACATACAGTTAATTGGACAGAGCACATTCATCTGGCTTCTGCTAATCTTAGGGCCTTTTAAACTGAATTCAGTCAAGAGCAGTAACAATGCTGACTTCTGCACCAGAGGCATAGCGCTTTACTTAGCCATTACTATATGTATTTCTCCTCTTCCTCCTTCTCCTTCCTCCTCCTCCTCTCTCCTTTTTCCTCTTCTGCCTCCTTCTCTCCTCCCCCCCTTCCTACTCCACTTCTTTTTCCTTCTTTCAGCTCTGCCTTTCCTTCTTCAGATATCTGATCTAACATTACTGATAGACATTCTTTTTCTACCTCACGTTCCTTCTGATTCAGTCTCACTTCAGTATTCTCCCATGTTCTACAACCATTATCTCTCGCCTGATTCTGCTGTTTGCCTATTTTTCATTTGCTTGTTTGTTTTTAAATAACCCTTTATTTGGTGATTTCAGACCTTGATTTCACTCTGACTTGAATCAATGCCATCCCTTCTATGCCATTCTGATCCACAGCAAAATTATCTGTTTTGGCTTCTTGGCTCCCTCTTATTGATAGATTTCTGTGGAGTAGAGTGGAGTGGAGGAAATGTTATTCCAGGCGTCCTTTTGTTGCTCTGCCAGCTCTTGGCTTTTTAAAGCTATTTCATCAGGTGATTGGTCTTAAACACTCGAGACTCAGTGCAAGCTAAACTTCCATATTCGAATGTTAAATTTGTTTATTTACATATCATATGTAAGTAACTTGATACAATGTCCATGTTTTTAAGCTATATAGAAATAATTAAAATTGAATAATAATTCTTTTCTGAATCACTATAATACTTAGAACAAATACGTTTAAGTAACAAACAGGATTTTTTAATGGCTTTAGAAAATCAAGAATAATAGTAAATTATCTTGATTTTTAGATGCCAAGTCCCTTTTCCTTCTAAAAGCTTTTCATGTAGGGGCGCCTGGGTGGCTCAGTCAGTTAAGTGTCTGACTTGGTTTTGGTTCAGGTCAAGGTCTCATGGGTCCTGAGATTGAACCCTGCCCTGCGTTGAGCCCCACCTCAGGCTCCACACTCAGCGGGGAGTCTGCTTGAAGTTTCTCTCCCTCTGTCTCTCTCTCCGCTTGCATGTGCATGCTCTCTCTCTCTGAAATAAATACATCTTAACAATTTAAAAAAAATTAAAAGCTTTTCATGTATAATGGTTTGTCCCCTTTGGAAAAAAATGAAGTAGTCATTTGTAATAGTACAGAACAACTAAGCAAAGATATAAAGCAACATGTCCTTTTGAGGGGTTATCTTTTCAGTAGTAAGCGGCAAGTGAAATGCTTTATAAACATTATTAATTTCAATACTAATTTGCCTTTAGATTTTAGAACTTTTATTATCAGGAATCCAAGAAAAATTTAAGAGATTAACAAATTAAGAGACCAAACTTTCAAAAATAGAAAGAATCTGAAGGTTTAAGTATTGTAGATTTCATGAAGACACTAACAATTTGAGTATAAATTCATTTACATTATCAAGCAAATAAACTTAAGGGGTCAGTGTCATAATAATCCTCCCATTTTATAATTTTTTTACTTATGGTGTGTTACATTGTTAATATTTTAAATAGATACTATTCTTTGACAAAAGCACAAAACTAGATGGAAAAAATAAAATTGTGGAATCAATTAAATTAGGTACAAGATTTCCAAAGTACTTTGTATTGATATTAAAATTAATGAGAAACGTACCCCTAGTTTCCCACCAAACGTACAGATCCATTTGCATTGTATCTTGCCCCCTCCCTTTGAGAGAAATGAATGTCTTCTTATAACAGGGAAGTCCACTACTTGCGCTCTTTATCAAGGGCATTGGTCCTTTTGTTTTCTCTGCTCTTTCTTAAAACATAAAGGCCTCCCATTTAACTGGATCATCTGACATCTTTTATAACTCCATTGAAACTACCCTTTTTAAGATAACCAGCAATTTTTCAATTGCTAAATCCGATGCACATTTTTTTCACCTTATCTAGTTACTTAGCAGTTCTTGACTCCCTTCCTTTT
Organism: Ursus maritimus; assembly: GCF_017311325.1. Lineage (NCBI taxonomy): Eukaryota > Metazoa > Chordata > Mammalia > Carnivora > Ursidae > Ursus > Ursus maritimus. The sequence goes on along the minus strand of NW_024423343.1, from coordinate 86,168,907 downwards.
AAAATCCTTTCAAGAGTTGTTCTTTGTTTGCTTGCTTGTTTGACATGTTCTTTTCTGTCTTCTCCTGTCTCACTGGTTGTTTCCTTCCCAACATTCTCTGCTGGCAACCCTTCCACCCAGCCTCTGAAATATAGGTATTATCTAAGGTTTCATTTAGAGAGCCCTCTTCTTTTCTACTCTGTCCCCTATCTTCTCTGATCTATTCCCATAGAATTAAATACCATCTATGTGCTTACGTATTCTTTTTCTTTGCCCCTTGCTATTTGTGCTCTTTTTGTCTGTCACCACATCAAAATCTAAGAGCAGGACACATGAGTAGCTTGTTCTCAGTTTTATCCCCAACACTGAACAAAGTTCCAGACACAGAAAAAGCAACACGATCTAATATATTAGAGATACATGTACAATAATAAGTAAGAGCACAAACTCTGGATTGAGATAATGGCTTTGAATCCCTGCACTATCACTTACCAGCTATACAACCATGGGCAATTCATTTAACTTTTCTGTATTTTCATTTCCTTATTTGTAATGTAGGAATAATAACAGTACCAAATTCATAAGGCATTTGGGATGATTACATGAGTTAACATATGTAAAGTTTTAAAAAGAATGCCTAATACAAAGAGCTTAATATAAGTCAGCATTATTATTATTATTATTATTATTATTATTACTACTATTGCATTGTTCTACACAAGGCTACAGCCAATTATGCTTAGCAACACTAATGCTTTGTTGGATAAATTATCATCCCCATTTTCCACAAGTAGAATAGAAGAAATGACAATTGTTATAGGAGTGGGTTTCTGAACTCTAAGACAACACAATCTACATCTGAAAATAGAATTCTCTCCTTATTATATGAGTTGGTCTTCAGATTATTTATTCCCCATCCCTTGAAATAAGCTCAACCATTTGAACTATGTCTTTCAGTCTTAGTACTATTACTTGTGGGTTGATAATGTAAATATTTGATGATCTTTCAGGTGGAAAGGGGTGGGACTACTAGAAAATAAAGCAATTAGAAAATGTTAAATTTTTCCAAAAAGAAAGAGAGACATAGGAAGTAAAGACTGAATAGAAGTGATTTTTTTTTTTTTTTTTTTTTACAATAGCTAGTTATGAAACAGGAAAATAGAGAAAGGCTATTCCAGATGATGGGGATTGTGGAACAAAGGTTTAATTCTCTGTGGCCAAATTTTGCAAAGAAAAAGGATAGAAATTATTACTGGAAATGGAAAGTTATGAGGTAATAGCTGGAGAGAGAAATTTGAGCAAGGAAACACTGAGATCTAATTGGGAATGGTGTGTGGGGTTCAGTGAAAACCTGTTAGCATCTTTCTGTGAAATTTCCCATATAATACCCATTTATTATTTAGGTTTGTTGACTGGAAAGCTTTCTGGTGATAGGCCTCAAGGAGGATGTAGGGCAAGAGTCTAAATCTGCACATGGGAAGCTTAGTATATCTGAATTGTAGATTTAGATCATGTTTTCTTACCATCTAGATTAAATACACTCAAAAAAGGGCACCTGCGTGGCTCAGTTGGTTAAGTGTCTGCCTTTGGCTCAGGTCATGATCCCAGGGCCCTGGGATTGAGCCCCGAGTTGGGCTCCCTGCTCAGTGGGGAGTCTGCTTCTGCCTTTACCCATCCCCCTGCTCATGATCTCTCTCTCTCTCAAATAAATAAAATCTTTAAAAAAATGAACTTTAGAAAAGACGCCACAAACATATTTTTTTTGCAGAAACTTTCTCCTTAGCTATCAAATTAAAATAAAATATCACAATGCTCTTCTCCTACTCCTTCAATCATTGAAATACTCATTTACATTGAAAGGATGTCCTCAGAGGGGTGCCTGGGTGGCTCAGTGGGTTAAGCTTCTGACTTCCGCTTGGGTCGTGATCCCATGGTCCTGGGATCGGGCCCCTCCAAACCCTGCTGTCAAGGCTCATATTGGACTCTGCACTCAGAGGGGAATCTGCTTGTCCCTCTGCCCCTACCCCCATTCATGCTCTCTCTCAAATAAATTAATAAAATCTTTTTCAAAAGAGAAAGAATGTCTTCTCAAGATGCCTTTCTTATATTGTCGCTTATCTCGTCTCTTCCCACTTCTCCACATACTCTATGCTTCTATTTTTATACTTATTAAACTGCATCATAATAACTTTTATGTCTACTTCCAAAGCATGTTTCAAGCTCCTCAAAGATCCCTTAGTTATATGCACAAGCACTATCTTTCTGGGGTTGACCACTTAGAATACAGAAATAGGCTGTATATTCTCTCCGTATGTCCAGAACCTCGTGTTGATAGGCAGTATTTCTCATGTTTGTTGAATTCTCCAATAAAATGCTCAAAAATTAGTTTTTAATTTAAAAATAGAGCAATTAAGTGGGGATGGAGAATATCTGATTTTTTAAAATGATTTATTTATTTATTTTAGAGAGAGAGAGCAGAGGGAGGGGTAGAGGGAGAGAGAAAATCTGCAAGCAGACTCCCTGCTGAGAGCAGGGTCTGACTTGGGGCTTGATCCCAGGACCCTGAAATCGTGACCTGAGATGAAATGAAGGGTCAGCCACTTAACTAACTGAGCCACCCAGGTGTCCTGGAGAATATCTGATTTTTAAACTTCTTCCTTACTAAGAAATCTACTAAAAATTACCAAATTATTGCTTTAAAAATCACTCATCACAAAATTAAATTGATAAAGGCATGGGGCAACTGGGTGGCTCAGTTGGTTAAATGACCGACTCTTAATCTCAGCTCAGGTCTTGAACTCAGGGTCGTGAGTTCAGGCCCTGTGTTGGGCTCCATGCTAGGTGTGGAGCCTACTTTTAAAAAAATATTTTTTTTTTTGATAAAGGCATTAATAATACCATTTCCTTGGAATAATATTTCTTCTTTATATTATCAAAAGTCAATAATATCCTGTCATATTCAGACACACTGATCTAACTAAAACAAAACTTTTTGGAGGAAAACAATGTACAACAATGGTTTGAGACAGAATTACTTAAGAATGGGTTACTTCTGTATTATATTGTATTTTTTCTCATGTTTAATACTACTCTTCTCTGATTCTATTTTCTTCTTTCAAATATTAATGTGGCCACCTGTTGCTCTAGAAACATCCTTTTGCCCTCTTTCTTTCCCAGCTGCTTGTAACTTAGTCAATTCTGGCAAATAGGTGATAAATGGAAGAGGTATTTATCATTTCTAAGTTAAAGCAGAGAAGAACAGCGTAAATTCTCTATAATTCCTCTTGCCCCTGCCGGGATGATCTTGGAAGCCACCTGATATGGTATAGAGAACTGGGAGCAGTCTACATTGCTGAGTCACAGCATGGAGGAGGGCTACCTTGTGGAGTCAGCCAACTCTCTTCAGACATTGCGTGAACCAGAAATAAATATCCTAAACTTCCAAAAAAAAAAAAAAGTTACTGAAACAGACCTTAAAGTCACTCACATATCTAATTTTAAATACTATCATAAAAAACTCTTATGCTCCAACACTGTCAATTAAAATAATCTCTTTGTTCAATCTATTGTTGTTAGTCTGACAGTGCTTATACTTTAAAAATTATTCTTTAATCCTATTTAAATGAATTAAATCTATTTTATTCATTTCTAAATTATAAATTTATTCAAGGAATCAGTATCGGAGATTGCATAAACTGAAACCTAAGAATTCATCATTACAACCCATTTGAAGACTGATTTGATGTGGTTTCAAAATTTGAATGCTCATTTTTGAAGACTGCATTTATAAATGATACAGGTATACATTATTAAGAAATAATATTGTTGCAAAAATTTGTTAATTCACTATTAATTTAACAGTTTGTTGGCAGAAAATTATTTTAACAAGCAACATTAAACTTTTTAGGAACCAAAATTTTATCCTCAAGGGTTTATGAAACACATCCAACAATTTTCTTTTATTTATACTATCAATTCATATACACTATGTCCTGTCCTTTGATTTCTTTCATTATTCAATGATCCAAATGAAGCTGCCTAGGTCCCTCTGGCTAACCTAGTAGTCTTTAAACTTTAGCAAATGCCCTTAGCCCACATGATTGATTAACTAACCTTCCTTTCTATATCTATTGATCATGCATTCTTTCCTAGAAAGAACAGAGCACTCCTGCAGTCATAAAACAGGAATCAGACTCATTTTACACACTTTCCCTGGCCCCACAGAGCAATGAGGAACCAGACTCCCTGGCACAACCAGAAAGTACTGAGATAACATAGTTGGCACCATCCAGTCTGCATGTAATCGAGAAATGTTACAGACCACTGCACTCTCTGTATTGTTCAACTACCCTTTGAAAATCCGGGCAGAAACCTCAGAGCTGGCCTTTGGTCAAGAGTCATTCTTCTCCCCCGGTGGCGGGCCTCCTGAATAAAGCTCATATTCCTTTCCAATCAAAACTCAGTCTCAAGTATTGGCCTTTTGAGCCACGGAAGCCAATCTGGGACTCAGTAACAAAAAAGTCTTGAATAATAATAATACTCTATAATAATAAAAGTCTTGTCCTATTAAATTACTCAGTGAAGATTAAAGGACGTAGCAACACTAACTTCCACCTACTTCATTCAAATAACAATAGTTAAAATTTATAAAGAGCATATTGGGAATATGCACGTGCCAACTCTCATTGTCACAGGTTAACAATTTGGGGACTGACAAGTCACAAAGCTTACAAAATACCTAATTAATAGCATTTATTGAATGCTTACTATGTGCTTTTCACTATTTTAATAGGTTATTTTATTTATTCCATGGATTAAGCATTAGCTTGGTTATCTGTTCTTTTGGTCTGACTGCCCAAGTATTGTCCCTTTTTAATCTCAAACTCCCACAATAAGGGCAGAATGTGAGCATTGTAAGTTGTACATCACTCTGGTACCACACAGTACCACACAGACATCTGGATTTTACATAAAAAGTGATAATGACAAAACAGAAACTTAGGAGAGAGTTTTACTAAGTTAGAAATAGGATACATAACAATCAATCTACTTATAAATAGAAATACAATGGAAATAAAAATCAATTTGTCAATGTAATCCAGTCAAGTCAATGTATACTCAAAGACTATTTTTCACAATAGAAGAGGTAAGATGTGACATTGATGATGGGAATTCTTTTTTCTGATTTTTTTTTCTCTTCCCTGATGCCAAGTTTGTTTTTATTTTGTTTTGTTTTTTGTTTTTTGCATTTCAAATGATCCAGGAAAAAGTAAAATTTCAGATAAAACGGTATATTCAGACAATCAGCAGTACACTGTCTTACCAAACATAGTTTGACAAGAGGTAAAAGGCTTTCTACTCAGATAAAGTGATAAGAGCTAACAATTATATTGTCAAGAAAATAATTATAATTATTTTTCATGAAAAATTTAAACGTTCTCCCCTGAAAATTTAGTATTCCTCAGATTCGTATTTATTGTTTCCTTGAACTAACCATCTGGTCCTCCAAAATCTCACTTCAAAAGCAAGATTTTTAAAATTGTTGAGGATTCTCATCACAAATATTAAATCTCTCAAAGAAAAGAGATAGTAAAATGCGAAAATGAAAAATTTTTATAGGATTTTTAAAATTTCTTAGCATACATGGAACATGAAATATATATATATGGAAAATGTCAAAGTTCTTGAGTAAAAATAGAAAGAATTGCATGACAGGAAATAGAACTGAAACATTCAATAATCTTTTACGTCTCCATTAGGCAGTTAGATTTGAGAAAATAAGTAAGAAATAAAGATATGCCTTTAGAAGAGAAAGGAAAAATTATTTGTTTGTATCATGTCAGAACAAGTTGGAAAAATAAAACAGAAAAACTAAAAACACCAGAAAACTTGCTAATAGCCACAACAGAAGAATGTAAGGAACAAGTAAAGGAAACCCTTCTACTTCTCCAAGCAACTGATTTCCAAAACGATTTGTAGATTTGTTTCCTTGATAAGTTTGAGTTCAGGAGTGCTGGCAAAAGGGCAGAGAGCTGGGAAGGTGAAGTTGAAATAGTCTCCTCAAACTGAAATAAATAGCAGTCATATAATTTTCAATTAGAATTAGGGGGTGGAGCTTAAAGATCTTAATACAATGAAAATCAAAAAAGATACGGTGATGCAGATGGGAACATAATTATTTTCTGTTTGTAAAAGGATTATCCAAAGACATCTAAATAGCTATTCTGATGGAAATGGGCATAAAAGACCAGTTTATGTTCATGGCCTCTAATTCCTATACTTCCCATAAATCTCTTCTTACCTCAAGTATCTGAAACTGAATAATTTAGTATAATCACAACATGGACTGTTTTTGTCATTTGACAAGCATTTACTGATAATGATTTAGAATCTGAGAGTATGAATGCATGTGCGTGTATGTATACGTACATACATATGTGTGTACACATGTATATATACACCCACATACATATATCCATATAATATTTTTTCAGGAAATAAATTAATCACAGAAATAGCAAAGACAGATATAAAAAGGAATGGCTGAAAGTTTGTAGCACTTAAAACCATGGGACCTCAGGGCTGTTGAGGTCCTGAGCAGAGACTGAATCCAATCACCATTATTGGTTGACTGAGCAGGAGGGAGTCCCCAAATCACCATGTTTCTCATTTATGAAATACATTAATAACCAGGAGTTCCTTAACTGTTCTAGGTATGTTACAAAGTTCAATGAGATTATTTCTATGTAAATTTTGTGATTTGTTAGAAGGAAGTATTACAGATATAAATGTTATCACTATTACGGCAATGCAGAAGGAACTTATAAATTAAAAATAAAATTTTTCAATTAATTATGTAGAATCATTATACCAAATAATGTGTTCAAGTTTTTCCATACATGTTTATTCTGAGCGTTGGAATCAACATTAAGATCCTACAAAATTAGTGTAAAGGTCTTTAAAAGATAGTGATGCAACCAAGTTTTCCTTTAAAATAAGGATTTTTTAAATTATAAATATTTCTACGTTGTAAGGTATGAATAATATATTTGAGAGCAGAAATGTGAAATGTAAATAGTAGTTATTTAAATTATTCATCCCCCATAATTAGCTAGAGCATTGTGAACCAGAGTTTTTATATATGAAAAGCATCTTAAATGCGTAAATTAATATAAAATTAAAAGAAAAAATAGTAATGTTCATGAACTTCTGAGATTGTTTTAATAGTATATCTCCATTAAAGAATTGTTGGGTTTTCTACTTTATATATTAAAATGTGTTGCTCTGGCATTATCTTCTCAAAGTTCCATTCCTCTATTGTAATCTGAAAATTAAAGTTCATATGTATAGGGTATGCATTAAAATAATTTTTTTCTACTCATAGCAAGTGCTGATTTCATCAAATAATCCATTGAGTCAAGAAAATACAAACAGAGATATAAAGGAACACATTTTTTCACTGACGTGCTGAATTCAAACACTGAAGGTGTTAGATGCCTAACATCTCGATTACATTTATTCTACCCATGAAGCAACAGTTTATGATTTTCAAATGAATGGCACACTTAAATGAAGGGAGCATTAATACAATATGATATTAATATACAAATACTCACATTATTCAACTGCCACTGACATTCTGAATTAAATCAGTAATGGGGTGTATAACTGATTAAATATCTACACAACAGAAAGCAACAGCTTATGATTTAAAGAGGCGCTGGTAGAGTGATCACATCATTACCCTGCCAAATGCCATCTATCACTTTTACTGAACTTAACGAAGACGGATTACATCCCACAGATGAGATGCAGCCTATAAATACTGTCATGCTGATCTTCATCTGACTTTCCTAGAGAACAGATAAGCAACAAATCAATAATTGAACAAGTCATATTAGAAATTCAGTGTTATTCCGCATCCAGAAGAAATCTTGTAGGACACTATGGCAACAAATAGCCTTAATTCAATGAAATCTGCCAAATTATGCTTTCCCTTCTAAGTTAACTTATTTTCTCTTTAAGTTTATTTACTTCATCAAGTTTAAGAGAAATGCAGTGTAAAGCATCACCACCCACTTTTTCATTTTAAACGAAGACCAGTTTAGCACCAACAAACTTCTTTTACAACTTTCTTTACTAAGTGCAATATGCTTTCTAACTCAAGTTATAAGTTCACACAGGTAATTACAACTGTAAGACATAGAATATTGGTTTTAAAGTTACTGTCTTCAAACACTGAATCAAACTGAATACCATAAAAATATGCATAAACAATAGATTCATTTTATAACTTCTGGGTTGTTTTAATAGTATTTCTCCATTAAACACCTGCCTGAGTTTCTATTTACCATCTCGTTTAGCTTTCACAGTTTACCTTTGTGGAAACTGCCTGTCAATTGCTTCAGCAGTCCAATCACTGGAGACCAGATTGCTTTCTGTCAGTCTGCTTGTATAATGTTATGGTAATAGATAACAGGTGGTCAGTATTCGTCGGCTGAGGTGAAGATGATGTCTCACAAGCTATAAAACATCTGAGGAAATGCTTTAACAGTTCACACTTACTACTAATTGCGCCATTAGAACTTTAATTAATTCTTTACCCTTCCACTATGTTCCTTCGATGGCCATAAGGTAGGAAATCATTCGGAACAGAAAGAAAGAATCTAAAGAGACAATAATGAGGTGTAATAAAAGAAAGAATGAGTGGCAGAATGGCTAACATTTTGCTCTGAAACTAGAGCAGAGTTTGATTGCTTAATCAGTTCTGTATTTGATAATGCCCATAAAAGGGGATTATTTTTTAAAGAGCACCTTAATTCTGAGAGCATGTTAACCACTGCCTACATTTAAACTGACTATCCTCAATTACTAACTATATGTTTGAAAGTATTTCAAAATGTTTACTATCTGATTTTAAGGCATCAGCAAATGAATCCTCACAAATCAGAAATGGATAACTGAGACATGAAAAAAGTTTCACTCTGGATGATCTATATATTTTTAAAATATGGCCTTGGACTATGTTGCATAAAAGATGGAAACAGGGTATTAAACTCAATGTCACTGAACTAATGTTTAAGCTCAGGTCAATCTCTAACATCTCCAGTTTCTAGTTTTCAAATAGCACACCTTTAGACTCATGTCATGACTAGACTGTTCTACATATCAGGAATCTTAGCTAATTTGAATTTTGTAATTTTAGCCTTAATATTTGCTTATACCTATTGATTTATTTAAAATATCTATAGTTTATAATAATTCATTTGAATAAAACCGAATAAAGGAATCTTTGAGCAATGAAATTGATCTCCTTGAGGAAAATTAAGACTAGGATGAGAAAAACTTTAAACAGATTTTGTTTTTAAAAGGCTTATTTTCCTTATCTAGTATGCTAGATAAAAAAAATGAACAAATATTTATGAAGACAAATGATATGAAAAGCATAATGCTCAGCAAAAATCCAGTCATCTAAAAAGAAGTTCCAATTTACACACAATTTTTTATCTTACATTACTACAAGAACCTATGGTTTTATTTCCAGCTAAAAAACCATTTTGCTTTGTTCTCTTAAAAATTCTAATAATTAATTTTTTCTTTTTTTAATTTTAGAAACCAACAAATGTCAAAGCCTCTTGGCAAAGTACCAGGACTCTGAAAGCTAACTTGGAAATATAACAATGCAATTCTCAGCCAACTGGACTTAGCCATGATTGAACCCATTATGGATGTCAGTTGTGTCAAGAAGAAATACATTTCAGTTTCAACATTAAGTTTTCTTAAAACCAGTGGGATTTATGCCAAATTCCTAGAGAGATATCAGTGTCTACAAGGTTTAAGCCTTTAGTTCTAACTCAAGGTAAATAGGCTGTAGAGAGCACATCATCAAGATTTTACTTCTGAACCCACTCCCTGCACTTTACAAAGCAACATTTATCAACTAACACTGGTTCGAAACTGCAGTGCTATCTACCAGTTTATCATAATATTTGGACCTGACATTCAGCAATTATTTAATTTTTTTTAGCATCAAATAGTTTAGCATCAAATAGCATCAAATAGGAGTGATACCACTCTTCAACTATGATTCACCTAGCAAAACTTTCTCAACATGCTCCCATCCCCAACAAGACTAATATGCTTTGGAATATTTATGAGATGCTTATCTCAGAGAAGTGTTCCCACCTGCCAGATATATACTAGAAATATAGCAGTTAAGAGACCAAAATTTGTTTCCATGGGGATTATAATCTATATGGAAGAGATAAGCAAATGAATACTATGTTAGGAATAAACAAGTTCTATGAAATATTGTTCCAAAGGGTACTTTTCTAAATGGGATGATCCAAAAAAGCCTGTTTTTAGAGGTGATCTGAAGATAGGAGGGACAAATTATGAGTTCTTTGGGAAGAACATTCTTGACAGAAGAAACAGGACATGCCCAAGCCCTGAAATGAGAGTCTTTGGGGGTATTCACAGAACAAGGAGGCCAACTACCATGAAAGAGAGCATGAGAAAAGTAATAGGACATGAGACTGCAAAGAGATGGTATCTTGGAGGGCCTTATAGGTATAAGGTGAGAAGCCTTTGGAGAATTCTGAGCTGAAATATTAGTGGTTGTGATCTCTGTGGTTTTAACAACTTGACTGTTTGAGGAAAAGGTAGAAGCAGGTCAATTGGAAAGCAACTTCAATAACCTGAGTCAGTGATGCTTGGACTAGTTTGTGGTCAATGAAGTTGGTGAGAAAAGGACAGATATTGGATATATTCTGAAGCAGGGTTCAATATTAACAATAAGACAAAAGGAAAAATAACAATTTTTAAAAGTAGTGGGAAAAATTCCAAAGGCATGATTCATGAAAGAAATACTTGGTACAATTGGACTTCATTAAGATTAAAAATATCTGCTCTACAAAAGAAAATGTCAAGAGAAGGAGAAGACAAGTCACAAACCAGGAGAAAATATTTACAAAAGACACATATGATAAAGGGTTGTTATCTAAAATATACAAAGAACTCAAACTGAACATAAGAGAATGAACAACCTACTTTAAAAATAGGCAAAAAGACATGAAAAAATATCTCACCAAAAAAGATATGCAGATGTCAAATGGCATATGAAAATATTTTCAACATTATATGTCATTAGGGAATTTCAAACTAAAACAACAATGAGATAACACTACACATGTACTAGGATAGCCATAATCCAGAATGCTAACAACACCAAATGTTGATGACAATGTGAAGCAACAAGAATTCTCATTCATTACTGGTGGAAATGCAAAATGGTACATACAGCAATTTTGGAAGACACTTTGGCAATACCTTACAAAATTAGGCATACTCTTACTATATGATCTAGCAAATGCATTCCTTGGTATTTATCCAAAGGAGGTGAAAACTTATATCCACTCAAAAACCTGCACATGAATGTTTATAGCAGCTTTTTTCTTAAGTACCAAAATGTAGAAGCAAACAAGATACCCTTCACTTGGTGAATGGATAAACTATGGTACGTCCAGACAATGGAGTATTATTCAGTGCTAAAAAGAAATGAACAAACCATGAAAAAACATAAGAAACCTTAACTACATATTACTATATAAAAGAAGTCAGTCTGAAAAGACTATATATTTATGATTCCAACTACATGATATTCTAGAAAGGGGAAACTATGAAAATGGTAAAAAGATCAGTCACATCCAGAGGTTACAGGGGAGGGTAGATAAATAGGTAGAGCACAGATGATCCTTAGGGCATAGAATCTATTCTACATGGTATTACAGTGGTGGGTAAATGTCATAATACATTTGTTGAAACCTATAGAATGATTAACACCAAGAATGACCCTCTAATGTGAACTGCAGACAGTGGGTTAGTCATGTGTCAATGTAGGTCTACTGACTGTAATGAATGTACCAATCAGGTGTGAGATGCTGATAGTCGGGGAAGGTAGGGGATATATAGGAATTCTTTGCACTTTCCACTTAATTTTGTAGTAAACTTAAAACTGCTCTAAAAAATAAAGTCTATTTAAATAAGTAAATGAACACATTTTTTTAAAGTAATAGAGAACATTTTAAAGTTTATTACAAATATGGGATTGCCTTTCTAAGGCTGATATAAAAACCAGAACCCAAAAGAAAAGATTAGCAAACTTGAGTACATAAATATTTAAAACTTCTGTTGTGAAAAAATGAAGAGATAATTAAAAGATACCATGTTGAGGAAAATGTGTTTTAAAATTTTAACAAAAAATTAATATATAATATATATCAAAGATTTCTCATAAATCAGTAAGGAAACTATGAAAACCACAATTTAAAATAGGCTAACGTATGCATATCATTCTTGACCCAGCTTCTACTTTCAAGCTGGTGCAGCATCTGAAGAAGAGCCAACTACGCAGATGCCCAAGACAATGTGAAACTAGATTGTCCCTTGAGCCTCTCAAGGGGCTCCATGGAACCCACAACTCCATGAAAAAGTACAGGGAGTCCCTGCCGCCAACCAGGAGTATAGATATGAAAGCTGGAGTTCCAGATGCTTTTTGCGTCAAAGGTGCTTCAATAATAAAATTTAAAATGTGACTTGGCTTAGTGAAGATAATCAAGTTATGAGTGACAAAAACTCAAAAATCACAGGAAAACATTTACCAATTTATGTAATTATAGTTAAAGGAAACAAACCACATGATAAAAATGGCTCTAGATGAAGGGAAAATTTTTCATGATGTTGATGTGTATGAGATGTTCTTTGCCCTTTCCAGCAAACTCCTACAAGATAAATGTGAAATTAGACTGAAGCTAGATGGTAAACAGGTGGAAAGAAAAACAACTTTGATAAAGTAAGCTTTTTTACCTGAGGTCTAAAATTTAAATTAACTGGGAGACACATTTTTGTGCCTCTCAGGGATGAGAGTGCCAAGGTGAACAGTTTCAAGCAATGGAAACAAAGCATCACCTTATCAAGATAGAGAGCAAAGGCACCAAATCATTCATAAGCACTTTTCAAGTGCCAAGCCACTAATAAAGTTCAGATAAAGTGTTACCTTCACAACCAAGTATACCCTTCACAAAATATCAAGGTGAGGGGATGGGGATTGAGAGAGATATTGAGAGAGGGGTTTAGAGAGATAGATACCGAGGGAGAGATTGGGGTGGGGGAGAGAGAAGTAGAACACATAAGACAGTAAAATACAAGACTTCAGGCTTAAAAATTATATCTATCCAAACTCTTTGGCTATACTTACTCATATAATAAATCTCCAAATTTTCAAAGTTCAAAAATTTGATAACATTTTTTTGTTGGCAATAATAAGGGAAATTGGTGTTATTCTCATACTATTGTTTATACTGTTAATTAGTACAGATAATTGTATATGCCCTCTGACTCAAAAATTCTATTTGTAGGCATTAATACCACAATAACACCATTACAGGAACAGAAAGACTTGTGTATACAAATGTCAAGTGGTACATTGTTTTGTAGAAAGCATTCTAAGTGGCCTAAAGTTCATGTACAAAAATGTTAACTAAATTATGGCCCATTCATAAAAAGGAATATTACGTAATTGTCTGAATAATGAGACAGACCATAGATACTGATATAAAACAAAATATCATGGCACTCTTAGTCTATTATGATATATATATATATATATATCACATCTTCTTTGTCCATTTATCTGTCAGTGGACACCTGGGCTCTTTAAATAGTGTGGCTTTTATGGACATTGCTGCTATAAACATTGGGGTGCAGGTGCCCTTTTGGATAACTACATTTGTACCTTTGGGGTAAATATCCAGTAGTGCTATAGCTAGGTCATAGGACAGCTATATTTTCAACTCTTTGAGGAACTTCCATACTGTTTTCCAGAGCGGCTGCACCAGCTTGAATTCCCACCAACAGTGTAGGAGGGTTCCCCTTTCTCCACAGCCTCACCAACATCTCATTTCCTGAGTTATTAATTTTAGCCGTTCTGACTGGTGTGAGGTGGTATCTCATTGTGGTTTTGATTTGTATTTCCCTGATACCGAGTAATGTTGAACAATTTTTTCATGTGTCTGCTGGCCATTTGGATGTTCTCTTTGGAGAAATGCCTGTTCATATCTTCTGCCCATTTCTTGATTGGATTATTTGTTCTTTGTGTGTTGAGTTTGATAAGTTCTTTATAGATTTTGGATACCAGTCTAAATACATTTTCTCAACTCACATGGAATATTTACTAATATAGATCCTATTCTAGACAATAAAACACACTTAAACAAATTTAAAATAGAAATCATACAGAGTATGTTGTCAGACATAATGGGATTAAACTAGAAATTAGTATTTAGAAAATCCCAAATATTTGGAAATTATTAACATACTACTAAATAACATATGTGTCAAAAAAGATTCAAGAGAAATTTTAAAATATTTGAACTAAATAAAATTTAAAATACAATAGTGACAAGAACAAAATCTGTGTTTATAGGGAAATTTAGTGCATTAAATGCATGTATTAGAAAAAAAGAAAGACCTATCAATAATCTAAGCTTCTATTTTTAGGAATCTAAAAAGGAAGAACTATATATGCCTAAAGCAAAGAAGGAAAATAGCAAAAATAAGAGCATAAATAAATAAATTAAACAGGAAAACAATAAAGTCTACAAAATCAAAGCTGGTTCTTTGAAAATTGAAAATAAAATTGATAAACTTCCAGCAGGTTTACTAAAACACAAGGAGAAAACATGAATTACTAATATGAGAAATGAGAGAGGAGCCATTGTGACTGTTGCCATGGAGACTGAAAGGATAATAAAAAAATATTATGAACAAATGAATACCTATGCCCCCAAATTTGATAACTTAGATGAAATGGAACAATTTCTTGAAAGAAACAAACTGCTGAAACTCACACACGGAAAAAAAAAATCAATAATCTACTAAAGAAGATGCATCAACAAAAATCTTCCAAAATAGAAAGCACCAGACCCAGATAGTTTCACTAGCGAATTTTTTTTAATAAACCTTTTTCTTTCTTTTTCTTTCTTTCTTTCTCTTTCTTTCTTTCTTTCTTTCTTTCTTTCTTTCTTTCTTTCTTTCTTTCTTTCTTTCTTCCTTCCTTCCTTCCTTCCTTCCTTCCTTCCTTCCTTCCTTCCTTCCTTTCAAGATTTTATTTATTTATTTGAGAAAGAGAGAGAGGGGCACCTGGGTGGCTCAGTGGTTAAGCTCTGCTGGCTCAGGTCATGATCCCGTCGTTCTGGGATCCAGCCCCACATCGGGCTCCCTGCTTGGCACGAAGCCTGCTTCTCCCTCTCCCACTCCCCCTGCTTGTGTTCCCTCTTTCGCTGCCTCTCTCTCTGTCAAATAAATAAATAAAATCTTAAAAAGAAAAAAAGAGAGAGAGAGAGAGAGAGCGTGCACGAACAGGGGGGTGGGGCAGAGTGAGAGGGAGAAGCCGACTCTCCACTGAGCAGGAAACCTGATGCGGGACTCGATCCCAGGACTCTGGGATCATGACCTGAGTAGAAGGCAGGTGCTTAATCAACTAGGCCACCCAGGTGCCCGTCACTATTGAATTCTACTAAATATTAGAAAGCAAAATTATACCAAATTCTCTACAATCTCTTCCAGAAAATAGATGCAGAGGGAATACTACTCATAACCTATTGTATGAAGCTAATGTGACCTTAAGACCCAAACCGGGTAAAGTCTTACGAGAAAAAAAAAAAAAATACTGCAGGGGTGCCTGGGTGGCTCAGCTGGTTAAGTGCCCAACTTTTGCTTTTGGCTCTGGTTATGATCTCAGTGTTGTGAGATCGACCCCCGCCACGGGCTCTGTGCTGGATGTGAAGCCTGCTTAAGATTCTCTCGCTTGTACTGCAGATATATATTTCTTGTGAATGTAGCTGTAAAAATCCTCAACAAAATATTAGCAAATCAAATACAACAATGTACAAAAAGAATTACATACTACGACCAAGTGGGATTTACTTCTGGCATGCAAGACTGGTTCAACATTTTTAAATCAATTAATGTAACCCATCAACTGACTAAAGAAAAAAAATCATCTGATCACATCTATTGGTGCAGAAAAAGCATTTGATGAAATCTGACACTCATTCATGATAAAAAGTCTCTCCAAACTAGAGCTAGAGAATTCTTCAACTTGATAAAGGACATCCTCAATAACCTACAGCTAACATAAATAATTCTCCCACGTAGGTATTCCTACTAATTTATATGAATACCCCCTCAAGAAAAGGGAGCAAACTCTTCATTTTTAGGCTACACTGTGCATAGTGTCTTCTGTCCAAAGTGTAAATGATGCAAAGGAGGAAAAAAATAGTGATTTTACAGTAGAGAGACCTGAGAAACATTATCTAGGCCAAGTAATCAAGGATAATATTACCAGTCATAATTCATCTTGATAGTATATTTATGTTTGATAAGATGTAATTAAAATGACACTTTACATAGGTAGTCTTCTTCTGAACTACAAGTAACTTCAGTCTTACCTTGAGAAAATCAGACAAATCCCCATTTGAGACACTTTTTACAAATTACTTGACCATTACCCCTCAAAACCATCTAGGTCATTGAAAACAAGGTAAATTTGAGGAAACTGCCACAGCCAAAAAAAGTCCAAAGAAACAAGACAATTAAATGTAATGTGGTATATTCCAAATGGGATCCTGCAGCAAAAATATTAAAAAGTACATTAAGTAAAAACTACAGAAATCTAAGCAACTGTAGACAGGTTAATAATGTATCAATATGGTTCATTACTTATAACAAATATCTCATATATTAGTAATAAGGGAAACTGGGTATGGGATATATGAGAACTAACTCCCTTACCATCATCTCAATTTTTCAGTAAATCTAAAAGTGTTATAAAAAATAAGTTCTTTTAAAGAAAGGGTGAAAGCTCAGTTTTGAGTTCCAGTTTATAATTTCCTATTTGAGACTATAAGCTACTTCATTTCTTGGACCTGACCAGCATATGTATCTTTCTTCAGAAGATATATTTTATAGAGTTACTGTGCAGATTAAATCCTATGTGGACCTTTCAGTAGAATGCCTGGTACATGATAAAAACACAAAAGAAAGATAATTATTACTATAGCCAAAAAGAATAATATATGAGTCATCTAGGGCTTCTATAAAGAGAATTTTGTGATGTGCTTGGTATAAGAGCAATTCCACTTCAGTGGGGCTCCAATTTTAAAACATTCTTTATTACATTATTGTTATTATTATTATTCATTGATTATCCACTTCTATCTTGGTGTAACTTAGCTACAAATGACAATCCTGTTCTTTGGATTTGGGTTGTAGTAACTTTAGAGCTGAGGTAGTTGAATTTCATTATAAAGACACCCTCAGCAGTGATTTTTCCATTGGCAAGAATGGCACACTTGCCCATCTGTAGTCTGAGTCTTATAACCTATATTAGATATTCTTATTCTATAACCTTTATTACAATAGATGGAAACTTTATTGGACAAGTTACCAGTCATGATGAAGAATATGGTGAAAATAAAGAATGGTGAGTTTCATATTTTTTGTTGTCTGGAATATATAGATGATATAGATATAGATATATATAAAATTTATTTTATATTTTATATATTTTATGTTTAATTATATATATTTATATATATATGAAATAAAAAGTTAGAAAACTGTTAAGACACCTAATTAGTAACTTAGTAGGATTCACACCTGTATTTGATCATGAAGTGACATGTTGAACACCATATATCTGGCAAAACTCAGTCAATCTTCTCCCTGAATCTATTTTAGGTAATTTTCAGTAATCTACACTATCTTCCCAGCCTGGCCATTTATCTGAGGGTATTGAAAACATAAATAAATTTCCAGTTCACAAGTATTTTAAACAAAACTGAGATCAATGTAGACCCACTGTTATAAGCAACAACCTCTGGCAGCCAATATTCTGCAAATAACTGGTTCTGAGCTGACATTATTGCGGCCAATATATTAGAAGAAACTAGGAGCTTTGTGAGCCACTTTGAAAAATAGTCTTTCACAATCAAGAAATTTGCTCTAGATTGCACCTGCAAAAATCAATATTGATTCTTGTATAAAGCTTCTTGAACCCTTAGCATGGAAGAATCAATGTCTTTGGCTGATTATGTATAGTAGCATGGCATACAATATACAGTTAATTCAATAATAAGCATTAATTCCAGGTCAGCAGACATTCATCAGCTAATGCTTTCATGAAAAGAATTCTCAGATATGCTGCATAAAGCCCAGCCAGAATAATTTGAGGGTCACTCTTGGAAATAAAAAATACAGTTTCCATTATATTGTTCTTTTATAGATTGAAAATGTATTCATGCATTCAATTACTCATTATAGATGTGCTAGTATTTTCTATATTCAACTCATGTTGTAAGGTAATAAAGTTACAACATAAACCCTAATGCCTATTCTTTAGGAGCCATGATATATATATTATATAATATAGTGGTATTATATAATGTTATATGTTGTGTTATGTATGTAGTGTTTTATATATATATAATATAAACATATATGGTCTATGTATACCAATCACTGTTTTGAGCCTATTTATTTTGAAATACACCACATTCTTTTCCATTATTTGTAATAATGCTCATACATGCAATTCTCTAAAGAAAGTCAAGGTAACTGGAAATATCATTAAATATGTGTTCAATTAGAAATAATTGCTATACTAAAATAAACAACATTGTACATTATTTTTCTAATGAGATTCAGTTTAAGAAGCTAAAGTTCCTTGAAGTTTGGGAAATAAATGCATTAGCCACAAACACAGCCTATTTCTCCTCAATATTCTGGAGGAAAAGCATTTTACTAATTTGGTGGAAAAGACTCAACATGAATGTGATATTGCTTGCTGAAGTCTAAAGCCACTTGGTTGAGAAGACAGTCCAAGGAATGAACAGAACCAAAAGTCCTGTGGAAAAATAAGAACTAAACTTGGGATCTGGCTCACAAACAGCTTATTTACAAATGGCTTTGGATAAAAGTTTGAAATGTTCCTCAGAAACAATTACAAAGTTAAGAATTCCTACTCAATTGAGAGACACAAAATGGATATGAGAATGACCAGAGATCATTCTAGGAGCAGAATTGATGTTAATTTTGTAGCCAGTGGCACCAAGGCTCTAAGAACAGATACAAAGAAATGATGCTCTGGAAAGAAAGGAGGGGACAAATTGCTGTTAGCCAGAAGATGGATGAATGTCCCTGACTGAAATGAGATCTTTAACTTTGTGGTTTATCTTCCACCCTTCATGCCTCTGTCAACATAAACGGTAATTTCAATAACTCTAAGTCTCCTACAATGGCCCATATCAAGAATAGGCTTTGGGGAGTATGCAACTTCTGTTCTGCACTTGAATATGTTTAGAGATTTTTCTTCAGATCTTTCCATACATAAGAAGGGAATGTAAGCTATTCAACAAGCCAAATTGCTTTCAAGCTATATCTTTGGTCCAAAAGCACTTCTGCTTCTTCATGAAAGTTATTTTAGAATTCAAATATTTCCTCAATTTGTTGTCTATCATTTCACTTCTCTTGATCAATGGGAGCTTGATGTGAATTGGACAACACCTGCTCCAGCCCCACAGACCTCATTTTGCTATCTGTCCTTCACACTGCAGCTCCTGTCGCATAGCCTGGTAGGTGTTTTATCAAAAGTGTAAATTATTGGAATACTTTGACATTTGTGCCCTCGAAAATTCCAATTAAAGAAATATATCAATCTAAGATCCAGTAAAATTTGACTATACTGAAAAAGTGGGTTACAAAAATCCTCTAACACCTACCTTCTAAAATTAATTCTCATTTATGATCAAAACATAAGCATTTGGCATTCCTCTTCTAGACAAGAAGTCAAAAATGCAACCATAGACACCCACATCATATGTAGAGTGATGTAATTTGAGCATGAGTTTATAATTTTAAAAGACTTTAAAAGAAGTTTGCCATGCATTAAATGACATTATCTCAGAGTTCGTGGGGAATCTTCTGAATGTCTCAAAGTTTTTTTTTTTTTTCCTGTCACTTTGTTATTTTATTGTGTAACAAGTTCTCATGTAAATAAAACAAAACTCTGACTATAAAATGAGTCATATTAATTCTCTGTAAAGCACTGTGATATGCCTAGTGGTTATAAGCATGGGCTAACATTCCTGGAGGGACATGTTCTAACTCATTTTATTGTCACAACCACTGTGTAAGCAGGTGGAATTCTTATCCCAAATTTAAGGATGAGAAGCCATAGACAGGTCAGGTAATTCAATAGTGAAGTGGGATTTAAACCCCATGAATTTTATATAGATAGATAGATAGATAGATAGATAGATATAGATATAGATAATATTATATCATTATATCATATATATAGGATACATCCCATTATCTCATATATATATATATCATTACATATATATAATCATTTTATACTTTATATTTTGTGTAAAGGTGTGCTATATCCTTTGAACAGGTGCTCAGAATCTAAATATTTCCCCCAATAAGGGAAAAAAAATCCTTTAGAGTTCTCTTGACCATTCCTTGTTGTCTAAATAAGTCTTTGAAGAAAATGTTATGAATTGCAACTTCAATAATTATTTATTAAAAAATAATAGTCATTTTTTATCTTGGCCATGGTGAAACATTCTGCAGGATCCTAAGGCATCTTTCTCCAGCCGTTCTGCTGTAATACATATCCTGGGCTCACTGTGCATAAATAAATTATGCCGGTTCAGTTAAA
Source organism: Ursus maritimus (assembly GCF_017311325.1). Classification (NCBI taxonomy): domain Eukaryota; kingdom Metazoa; phylum Chordata; class Mammalia; order Carnivora; family Ursidae; genus Ursus; species Ursus maritimus. The sequence continues at coordinate 86,148,143 of NW_024423343.1, read as the reverse complement.
CAGCACTGACAGATCATGAGCTTCGTTTTGATAGGCAGATTTGAAATAAGATGCTTTTCTTATTTCAGTATCTGCACAGTGCTTACTGCATTCTTAAATTTATACAGGGTGATACCTATAGTATCTACTATAGTAGAACTATAGTAATTCTAAAAGTAGTACGGCCATTCTACTTTCCTTTCCTTCATTCTAGGAAACAGAGTAATCTTTCTAAAACAAGGTCAGATTATTTCACACTTCCCCAAACCCTACAGAAGCTTCCAATTTTACTTAGAATAAATCCAAAGCCCTTCCTATGGTGGCAAGATCCAGGATGGTGTGGCCTCTGGTCACAATTCTGACCTAACCAACTCTAATGTCCCCTGTGCTGACTCTCTCCAGCTATGCCTGGTTTCTTGCTTTTTCTTGATTTATCAAGCTTTCTTCTATCTCAAGGCCTTTGTATTTGCTGTCCTTCTCTCTGGAACACCCATTCCTCAGCTCTCCTCATACCCTAGAGCTTTAATGTTACATCCTTAAAGAATACTCCATGGATCACTGCTTAAAATACCACCATTTACTTCTATTATAGACTGTTCCTTTGTCCTGTTTCTTTTGCTCCAAAAATTTTGTAACTATTTGATGGATATATTTAATTCATTTTATTATTCGTCTCCTGCACTATAATGTGAGCTCCAAAGAAGCACGAAATTATGCACTGTTGTCCTCCTAGGTCCCATAAGAGAGAGAGTGACCCATTATAGGCATTTACTATGTATTTGTTGTATGAATAAATAAAATAATGAATTAATGAAAAAAACCTGTTTTGCACATTTCCTAAAACACTATCTTTAATTTCTATTGACCATGACTTATCAGCCACATGTTATGGATAGAACTTGTGTTTGATGCTACTCCTTTTGTTAATGGAATATATAAATATATAGTCATGCATCTTCACTTATCAAGGGCTTTTTAATGTGAAACTCAAGAGCTTTGTGTAAAATTCCACAGAAAAGAGAAAATTATAATTTGTCATCTATGCTATCCACAAATTGCAGTGCTCAAATGGATAATAAAACTCTGTAATCTAAGTAGCAAAGACTTTTGCAGATGACTGTTCTTTTTATGAAATTTAAATCTTCAAACAATGACTGATAGTACAGAGGGAAATTAGCCTTCCCAAGATTTCACAAGTTCATCAAAAGCTTTATTCCTTAATGAGCAATGGCAATGAAAAAAAGTTCTTATTGTGGCAGAAATCTAAAGGCAGATTTTTTAGAATAAAATATTTTAGGTGTCTGTATGATTACCTATAAAAGAGAATAAAACACTCTTAATATCTGGCTGTCAAAGGATGAGCTTAACAAAATAAAACTTGTCTAAGATTTTCCAAGATAACCATTAAACTCTAGTAACTTCTATGGTACATGTAACAGCTGGACCTGGTGACATTATGGTGATTTTATTCTCTCGCTCTCTCAAAATATTTTAGGCATCACAAAACAATTATTCTTAAAGTCCTTGTCCATGTCCTCGGTTTTACTAGATTATAAGCTCTGTGAAGGCAGGGACCTTCAGTGTTTTGCTCTGCGTTGAATCTCCAGCACAAACACGGTGCCTATGTGAAGTTATGGGTAAAATATTAATGTCTTTATTTCCTTGTAAGTGATCTTTCTCTTTGCCAAAGGCATACATATGGCAATGTGGGTAGAGTTAAAGTGTATTATGCTAAGTGAAATAAGTCAGTCAGAGAAAGACAAATACCATGATTTCACTCATATGTGGGATTTAAGAAACAAACACATGAACATGGGGGAAAAAAAAACAAGAGAGGCAAACCAGGAGACAGACTCTTAACTAGAGAACAAACTGAGGGGTGCTGGAGCGGAGGTGGGTGGGACTAGGTTAAATAAGTGATGAGTATTAAGAAGAGCACTTGTTGTGATGAGCGCTGGGTGTTGTAAGTGATGAATCGCTAAATTTTACACCTGAAACTGATATTATACTGTATGTTAACTAACTAGAATTTAAATAAGAACTTGAAAAAAAAAGTTTTTCATAACTAAATACAATAAGAAAAGAATTAATGCTTAGTTTTTACTTTTAAAAATAGGCGTTGAAGTTTATATTAAAAATAATATTTCTAAAACCCAAACCTAAAAAAATTAGATAAACTACATTTATTTGGAAAAAAATATCAAGAATCAAGGACAACGTAGCAAATTAACTGTATGTCAGAACAATAGATTTGGAAAATAATTAAAAGTAAATAGGTTAGCTAAACTCCCTAGATGACCTAATAGTGTTGTTGATTCTAGCAAAGGGGATGCCTGACCTAGACTTTCACAGAGGTTTCTGGAACCCGAGATAAGGTCTGTCCATCTGGATGGGCCAGAAAGTTAGCATTGAGAATCTCCTCAATTCATTTCCTTTGTCATTTCTTGTCAGTATCAAAGAGACATTTGAATGCAGGGCTCACACCCACAGACCTCTTGCCATCCAGTGTTGCCTGTACCGAATAGCTACTTCAACTGCTCAGCTGGTCCTACTACTGACTGGTGTCCACGCACCATCCAGAAAAGCGGAATGTGTGCCCTGAGATCTTGGTGGGTCCCATCTGAACCGCCCACATGGGCATCTAACTTCAATGTCCCAAGATGCTTCTAGGTCCCAAAGTTAAGAAAGGTAGGGTCCTGGATGATCATGGTAATGTGGAATCCTCTTGGAGGATTATGGTAACATGGAAGAGACACTTGAGTCTTCAGTATCTGGTAAGACCAGAGAGCAAGAAAATCCACCACCAGTCTATCTCACATGGAGAAGGGACTAAAAGTATTTCTTGAATATTCATGGCATATCTTCTTTTTGTGACATTTAACTCACAATTCATATGTACAAGTTGATATATATATACATATATACATATACATACATATAAATCCATATATATATATATATATCCATCTTGTAAAACTGTTTTAAGGTGGCTGTTGACAATTGTGTTTTATGTTGACTAAATATGTACATATATAGTGTTATCTACCTTAATTAAGCAAAAAAGGATAATTTTTACACTTAAATTAAGCCTGTAACACAGCTGGATTTTACAATTCTGAATATAAAATAAATAAAACTATGCCTTTTTCCCGAGTAGAGAAAAATATATACATCCAGTATGTCCTACCTTTCCTTTATATTGGCATTATGATTACAAAATATCACAAACGTTTTCCTCTCCAAACATTTTTTTCTTAATACCTGGTGCCATTAAGGTGGCCAAATCACAAAAATTACTCTCTGGCTCTACTTCATTGTTCATATTCTCCGTCAATCAAAAAACAAATATTGACCACCTTTTTCTCATAAGACTCTAGGAAAGACGTAGAAGAAATTCTGCTTTGAAGAACAGAATAAACATGTACAAAAGTTGTTTTTATTATTTTAACATATAATGCTTAAATGACAGAATAAGAATGTAATTTGATTGCTGGCAGTTACTGCATTGTTTATATGACTGCCATTAAAATGTGAATTTAAAAAATACAATGGCAGGCTAATGTGAACAAAGGTAACCTAGCGAGGGCTTAGAAACCCTCCTGCTTGGTTAAAATGAAAAAAGAAAACAATGTGCTTCTATTTTGTGTAAAACGCAGTAATCCCAGTATTCTATCTTCTCATGGAGAAATTCATCAAAATCGCAATTTTGCTACCTATTTATTAAACCTGAATGTACATGATCACTATTTCAATGTACAATCTTCATAGATACCATGCATATTAGGATATAATACATTGTGTGTTCCATTTTCCTGACCTAGTAACCTCAGAGGCTATGAATCATGTCTACTCAATAGTTCTAATACGTCAGAGAAAAATCAGGAAGAAAGGTAAGGGGTGGTAGGTAGTAGGTGTATGTCCAAAATAGTGTTGAACACTTTGTAGACGTTTTTTCATATAGCTTGTATTTATTAAGGTACATTGGGTCTTGGACTTCTCAGCAACTTTCTCTCAGCTCTTCCAGTAACATTTATAAATTCATTTTGCAGCTTTGCTCTTTTTCTCTCTGCATGCTGATTTCCCAGCTGTTTGATCTTCTGCTATTACTAATTTCAAAAGCATTTAAGCTTAAAATGATAAAACTGGTCACAAAACTGAGTGCCAGGGCACTAATGTACACTTTTGGTTATTTAAGCAGCCAATAACTTTCATCGCCATAATGATCATATGTGAAGGATATTGATTATATGTGAAGGTGTAAAAGAGTCCTGCCATTTTTACTGATCTCTTCCTATATTGGACAGATAAAATTATTACTATAAAATCATTAAAATAAAAGACATTATCATGCCTTTGTGCTAACTTTTTATTTTCAAAAGGACACATAATAGCATTAGTCATTTCATTTTGATCAAACACAGGACTGCATTGTGCAAAGCGCTCTGATCTAGTATATGACCCATGCTCTTTGCCACAAAGCAATAAGTGTTTGAGTGTTTACAGAGATTGTAAAGCAGCCACTCAGGATAAGTATTCTTTGTCCTTTATTTGTTTTCTCATTTAAGTACGAAATTCTTTGGTTTTTTAAAAGAAACACTGAAATACTTATGAACTGCTTCCTGTCTAAGGTGTTAAACATAAAATCTTCCTCATAATTACCTCCTGAATTTCCACTTTTTCTGTACATTTATTTCTAACAAAAACATTATTTGGTATCATTGTGACCTTTCCACTTACTATTTTCTCTTTAAGCCAATCCTGATTTCATTTCTAACCGAATAGAAACCAAAGCAAATTATTTCCAGAATGTTTTTGTTAGCAACTGAGAAATCTTCGTCTATACTTTCTATTTCATTTGCCTATGTTTAATCATAGGATCAGGTTATTGGAACCAGCGGGACTGAATATTACTTCTGGAGAATATCATACACTCATATACACTGGCTCCATATAAATCCATACTTGGGTTTAATCATTGTGCATAAGCTTAAACATGGAGAAAACTTGCTTCAAAGTTCCAGTTGTAATCTTGAGATGTATGACTTGATTCAGAACTTAGTTACAGGCCTTGCAGATGCCGCCACCTGGGAGCCACCCGCGCCTCCCACCAATGGTCAAACCTGCCATGTTCTTCGACATCATTGTGGACAGTGAGCCCTTGGGACAAAGTTCCAAAGGCAACAGAGAACTTTCATGCTCTGAGCACTAGGGAGAGGATTTGGTTTTAATGGTCTTGCTTTCGCAGGATTATTCTGGGATTTATGTGCCAGTGTAGTGACTTCACACACCATAATGGCACTGGTGGCAATTCCATCTATGGGGAGAAGTTTGATGATGAGAATTTCATCCTGAAACACATGGGTCCTGGCATCTGGTCCATGGCAAACATTGGACACATCACAAACAGTTTCCAGTTTTTCATCTGCACTGCCAAGATTGAGTGGTTGGATGGTAAGCATGTGGTATTTGGCAAGGTGAAAGGCGACATGAATATTATGGAAGCAATGGAGTGGCTTGGGTCCAGGAATGGCAAGACCAGCCATTGGATCACCATGGCTGACTGTGACAAATCTAATAAATTTGACTTGTTTTATCTTGACTACTAGACCATTCCTTCTATGGCTCAGGAGAGTACCCCTTTACCCCCATCTGCTCAAAACATCCTATAATCTTTGTGCTCTTGCTGCAATTCTATGGGTTCCATATTTTTCTTACTCCCAAGTCTAGCTGGAATGCAGAGTTAAGTTTATGATTATGAAATACGAAAAAACAACAACAAAAGAACTTAGTTACGAACCTACAAAACTGGAAGTGTGGTATGTCTCTTAGAAATGCAAAAATTCTGGGGCGCCTGGGTGGCACAGCGGTTAAGTGTCTGCCTTCGGCTCAGGGCGTGATCCCGGCGATCTGGGATCGAGCCCCACATCAGGCTCTTCTGCTATGAGCCTGCTTCTTCGTCTCCCACTCCCCCTGCTTGTGTTCCCTCTCTCGCTGGCTCTCTCTATCTCTGTCAAATAAATAAAATCTTTAAAAAAAAAAAAAAAAAGAAATGCAAAAATTCTAATTGAAATATTGGTGATGGAGGCATAAATTCATTTTTTCTCATCTCAGATTCAATCCAGGGGACACACATTTTTGGTGAATGCTTAAAAACTGTTTAACATTTCATGATTCCACCCTCATCACAAAAATCCAACCCAAATCCAGACAGCACAGTTGTTTGTTTCTAAAAATCCCACAGCACTGAACTTGATCTTTACTCCAAGCTGATAGCTATCAAGAGCCCCCTAACAGAAATCTCCAGGAAGGAATAGAAGCATCTCTTCTCTACGTAGGTGGCACTGGTACACCTCTGAGGTCAGGTCCATGAGATTCATTCAATTAGCTAGTGATGATAGTTAAAACCATAATAATAAATCTTATAATAGATTCAAAATTTACTGAGGAATTGCATCTTGTTAACAAGTCTGAAAATATAAATATTGATCCTCAAAAAAATTAGATGCCAGCAATACAATCAGAACAAAATAGAATGGACACTGACTTAAACTTATATGGTAAAATTTGAATTTGACAGAAAAACTAAGACTTCATAATAAAATTAAGACCAGCAATTTGTGACTTGGGAAAATTGATCTCATTAAAATTAATGGCTACACGTGACAACGCATATGTCACAATCTATAATCTATACAATTCGAATCTGAAAAAGCTAAAGAATGTAATTTTCACTATATAATTTACCTGCAAACTAATAGATTCCATAAAATTAATTCATTAAAGTTAAAATAACAGTGAAAAATAATTGTGAACATTTACAAGCATTTGATAGAAAATTAATCGAGGAATTTTTTTGAAATTTTTACATTTGTCAGATTCTTTACTGAATTGTTGGTACACATAAACATGTAGCCAAACTATTTGAGAAGTTAAATGTCAATGTGAAACGTTGGAGTGAAAAACAAAACACAAAAACTGATACTCTATAGAAGCTGTAAAATGGTTAAAAGCTCAAACTCTGATGTAAAATAATTCTGATTCTAAATCTTTGCTCTACCAAATGTGTGACCTTAAGCAATTATTTAACTGTTTTAATCCTCATTTTTTTTCTTTTTTTCAATCCTCATTTTTTTCATCTTCAATATGGCAATTATATATTATTGCCCATTCCACATTGTTGTAAATATTAAATGGCATACTAGAAATAAAATGCACAGAGTTGCACTGGATACATAATGAGTTTGCTACTTGGTTAAATGGACTGTTACCATTAGACATAAAGTTTATTAACTGCCTGTCTTTCCATGTTAAGGTTTTAAATATAATCAATCTTTCTTTCTTCTATCCTAACAAAGACCTCTCTTTCTTTCTATATTAACCCTTTCCAATATTCTTGATTTGAAACTTTCTTAATTTTTAATGATATTACTCAATTATTTACCTTAATTCCTGAAATTAGAGAAATGTTGCTGTTATTTTTTTCTACTCACATTATAGTTTCTGTAATACATATTTTACGCAATTTATATCATTTTCAGAGTTTGAATAGATTCACAGTCTGTCATCAGGGTCTGCAATATAATAATACCTACCTACTTTATATTATGTTCAAAACTCAATTTTCATAATTCCACCTACCCAAATAGACCAAGAGAGAAAAGTAAGTATTCCTAAATGTCAGCTCTTTGGATTTTGAAGTTAGATTTCATGCATTAGTTGTTTCTTTTCCCAGGATAAATCTTGCTAGTTCTCATAGGTCAGGGTTTTGAGACCATCCCAATAATCCTACTCTGAAAGTACTTGGGTCTGTGAATTTCCTTTAAGAACATGACAGGTGAATCTGAACCCCACAGGTTTGAGCACTAAGTATAGAAATCACATTTTGCATTGCTTAACAAAGCACTTCTGTTGGTACATCATGTAATACATAGTTTTACTTTAGTAGATGGAGAAATTGAAGGTCAGGGAGGTAAATAACTTCTAAGATTATGTAAGTAGCAAAACCTATATTCAAAGTCAGATCTATCTGATGCCAAAGCCCATGTACTTTCTTATACCCACCTGCCTCCTCTATTCCAGGCCCCATTCATCAATAAATACAATTCACATATAGTGTTAGTATTTAAATATTAACAAAACATAAACTTTGTTACTTTTAATGCTGAAGCACAAAGTAACTACATTTTATAATTTGGGTTGCTTATTTTTCTATGTTGTTTATCGTTTGAAATAAAATTAACCATTTCGGCACCATTCCTGGATATATACACACATAAATGTAAATGTGCATGAGCACACACATACACGTATATACAATGTGTGTACGTATCAATGTAAGTGAAAGACCTGGGCATGTATGTATAGATGTATGTGAAAGACATGTGCATATATATGTGTGTGCGTGTGTTTGTTTTTGGAGTATATAGGCATACCTATACATATGTACAAATGTTTACAACATAAATACATATACATTGAAACATTGCTTTCTTGGTGTTTCTTGATATTTTCTAGACAAATGGAGTTATTCCAGTTATCTGCTTTGGATAAATGAAATATATTTTGAATACTAATGAGAAAATGTGTTATAATTAAGTGAAATAATTTTCTAGTTTTTCTTTGCATTTAAATGGAGTGAAAATTCTGAAATTATAAGTCAAAACATGTTATATTCATTAGCAGCTTGCAAAGTTATTTTTAAAATTCTGCCTGTAAATGCTTTCTTTAAAAAATTATTGAAAGTCCGAATGTCTACATATTTTAAATATTTTAGAGAAATATATTTTAAGGTTATAGTCATATAAATGTATATGACCAGTGGACACAATATTTTTCTGAGTGAATACTGAATAATATTTTAAAATAGTATGAAGTAATACCACTTCTCAGTGTCAAAATAGAGAAAAAGATATATATTTAAAAGTAAATTATCTGAAAGAAATTCCAGCTATTCTCTCATACATATTAAATACCTAAATACTCTGAATTTTTAAACTCTTAAAAATCTGCATTTAAAGAAATAATTACAAAGAAAAAACTTTAATGACATTTACTAATTTTCTAGTATTATTTTTCTACTAATTTTCTAATGATTTGAAAATGAAAAAAATGGGCCTATTAAGATAAATATTACTTTGATTACAGATTTCAATCACATAGAAGATTAGAAGGATTTAGTTCCTCCTCCATTTCCAATTACCATCTACCAACTAGCAGAACAGCAGTAATAGACCTTAGTTTCAAGAGAAGAAAAGTTAGCTAGACGCAAAGAAATCTTTATAACAATAAAAAAAAATGTTTTAAGATACAACATTTAGTTACCAGTGGCAAACTAAATAGAATTAAAACTATATTTTGAGAGACTGTAATTTGAGAGACCTTTATGGACCATTCCATCTACAGGTTTAATGAGTTCTTAAAAAGTTAATATTGTTACACACTCACAAAACACATACACAAGCCTTCATACTTTCCAGGATGAAATAGCTTCTTCAACTCTTTTTATTTTACATTGTCAGTGAGCTATAGTATTGCACTTCACATTCTCCTCTTTTTTCTATGCTTTTTTAAACATATGTGTTAGACCCTCCCATTTATTCACTTATTCAACAAATATTTATTGAGTGTCTAGTATACATGATGAGCTGGCATGTAATTTATCATCCAAACGGAGACAATTGTGAGAGTGTAATAGCTGTTGATAACAAGTAAGAAGGTGTTGGTAACAATCATGTCAGGTCAGCAGGCACAAAATGGAACAGCCCTGGGCAACTGAAGAGTATGGGCATTTGGTCTATATGTATGCTGGGGACAAATCAGCGGTGGTCCCTACACTCATCAACCACACAGTCTAGGGGACAAGTTAGACCCAAATCAGAAAATCAATTTTAAAAAATATATATGTATACATTGTGCCACGTATCAAGAAAATACAGTGCTGAGTTGTGGAATAGGGTGAAGAATGTGAGGAGTTGGGGTGATCAGATCATTCTCTGAGAAATGAAGGATAAGAAAAATATTGACACGGGTAAGCACAGAGGGTGGGATAGGATTTAGGGGTAACATACTGGAAAAGAACTTTCCAGGCAGAGGAAATCACACATGACAAATCTGAGGTAAAACAGCTTGAAGAACTGAAAGTCTAGTTAGCCTTAAATCTCAAGAATCACACAGGAATGGTCTGGAATCCAAGGAAACAGATTTTGCAAGGCCTTTAAAGATGCAGCAAGGAGCATGAATTTTTATTTAATTGCAACCTAGTGCCTTTAAGCAGAGAAGTGATATAATCCCATTCTTAGAGCATTATCACCCTGGCAGCTTTATGGAACACAATTTATAGAGTTAGAGACAGAAGTTAGAGACTGTCTACAGTTGCAACCAGAATAGCAATTGTGATGATTAGCTAGACAAGGACACTGGTGATGGGGATGGGGAGAAAGGGACTGACCCAAGATATATTTTAGAGGTAAAACTGATCAGATTATATCTCTAGAACACTGATCTTCAACACACTTTCTGAACTCTGGCCAATATTTTAAACTGCCTTTTAAATATTTTCAGCATAGACATTTCCTAGGTCCATGAAATTTAACAAATCTAACACTAACCTCAAGATAATGTTCTCAAAGCCTAAGCCTGTTCTTCATCTGGTATTCCCTATATCAATTGTGATTTCCCCTATTTAATTCAAGGTGGAAACCAGAGTTACATAAGTACATCTCCCTCCCTTCACTTGCCACATTCAAATGACCATCAATTGCTGTCAATTTTTTTTTTCTCTAAATCTTTGAAATACAGCCTTTACCCTGTTCTTCACCCTTAGCACTACTATCCTTTATGTGGGTAGTGGCAATTATATCCCACTAATAGCACTTCCAAGGAAAGAACTATTTATGTTTTTTGAATCTCAAATTCTAACTTCTCTCCAGTCTACATGTTACTGAACAGAACTTTGGGGCTAATTCCATAGTTGAAAGATCCAAAAAATGTAACTTCCTTTCTTTCAGGAACTCAGGAATTTGATTGCTGTTAAACTCAGGGTGTCTGAGTGGCTCAGTCAGCTAAGTGTCTGCCATAGGTTCAAGTCATGATCCTAGGATCCTGGGATCGAGTCCCACATCAGGTTCCCTGCTCAGTGGGGAGTCTGCTTTTCCCTCTGTGCATCCCCCCCACCCCGCTTGTGTGCACATGTACACTCTCTCTCTCCCAAAATTAAATAAATAATATCTTAATAAATGAACAATAATATAAATAAATAAATAAATAAATAAATAAATAAATAAATAAATAAAATCTCTTACACTGTTGGTGGGAATGCAAGCTGGTGCCGCCACTCTGGAAGACAGTATGGAGGTTCCTCAAAAAGTTAAAAATAGAGCTACTCTATGACCAGCAATTGCACTACTGGGTATTTATCCAAAGGATAAAACATAGTGATTTGAAGGAGCACATGCACCCCAATGTTTATTGCAGCAATGTCTACAATAGACAAACTATGGAAAGCACCCACATGTCCACTGATTTCAACTGAAAGTGCACGGGGAAAACCTCAATAGGAGATAAATGGTGATGCTCTTTGAGGGGTTTAAATCATCAGGGTTTAATAGAGAATATATCATTCCTTGGAAGAATCCCACCGAGAAATAAACAATTTTTAAAGCACTAAAACTGTTGGACTTACAAATAAAACCAAAAGAAAGTGAGTTCTCCTTTGCTCTCCTTTGGCTGTCTATGTATTTCTCGCTGTTGGCTTGGATGAAAGGGGACCATGGACATGGAACCCCATGGGAGGTTTTATTTGTAAATAAAACTACTTTAATGTTTCTCTCTTTTGAGAAATATGTACTTTTAGATTCTTGTTTTTCTCTCATAAAGAGATATACATATTATACTAAAAAAATAAACTTCACAGGAGAAACCATTTTCCTTGGGGCAAATATTAATTCTCAACATGCTACTCTATTGGCAAACAAAGTTCTTTTTGTTTTTAATTTCTGGATACTACTTTGCATTTTCTATGTTTTCTAATAGAAAAGGCAGAGATTTATCAGAAACTTCAGAAAAAGAGATGAAGGCAATTCATCTGGCACTAAAAGAGAAAGAGTTTAGGTAAATCATTTTAAAGACTGGCCTGATAGCATTACAATTTAGAGGCAATAAAACTAGAGCATTTCATTAAAAGAATATATTCCTTAGGTCCAAACAGGACAAGTGAACCAGGAAAAGGAATTGTACCATTTGACTGAAGGACATAAGAGGCTGAGGAACTTGATTTAAATGGTTCCTAAGGTAAGTCCCTGATGTAGCATCACCCACTAAAATGACTTGGAAGGAACTCAGAAGAAATACAAGGTGACAATTCACATCCCCACTAAATTCTGGTAATGTTGGAAAACTTGCCCCAACTTTAATGAGAGATATCCTATAATTACGAGGCCAATGGGCCTGGATGAAGAAACACAACTAGTAACAGGAATATTTAGCCAGGGAAAATAAAGTAAATATATTAAAATAGAAGTTAATATGTATTGTTTTCACAACCTCATTGTCTATTCCCTAGTTCAGAAGTAGTAAATCGAAATGAACCGCAAACCAAGTAATCGTACATGACTGTATGAGCATTACTTCTTAGAGAGTACCTTAACCCCCTTTCCCTAATTATGGGCTGTAATATTCATTTTTCTTCAACCATTCCAGGAAGCAACTGAACAACCTGGCAGTAAATTTAGGAAATAAAAACTGGAAGAAGTTATTTGACCTTTGGAGGCACAGTTCCCCAATGCCTAATGTGGTAGAGGGAAGAGATAAAAGAAGGGGATTGTAGTTTTTCATATATTCCACAAAGCTAAGATGTCATAGAAGCAACTATTTTGATTAAAAGAAAATACCACATGGTCTAGAACATGTAGATGAAAGACTCATAGACACTGAGAATCAGGTTAAGAGACATATAAATCACTCCGCTTTTAAGCTGAAGGTTTAAGAAAGTCATCTGAGTAGAATCAAAGGCAAAACATACATGATGATTATTATCTAACAACAGGTTTGCCTTCTAAGGTAGAAAAACAATTGAACGGGGTGCCTGGCTGTCTCAGGCAGTAGAACATGAGACTCTTGATCTCAGGGTCATGAGTTCAAGCCCCACACTGGATGTAGAGCTAATTAAAAAAAAAAAAAAAAAAAAAAAAAAAAAGACATAGGAGTACCTGGGTGGCTCAGTCGGATAAGCATCTGATCCTCAATTTCAGTTGAGGTCTTGATCTCAGAGTCATGAGTTCAAACCCTATGTTGGGCTTCATGGTGGGCATGCAGCCTACTTAAAAATATATATATGTAGAAAAACAATGGGAAGATAGAAACATAATTCTAATGTATAGTACCTTCAGAAAAAGGGAAAATGAATTTCCTCCAAAGGCTTAGGGAATAATACACTTCCGAATATGGGTAGAAACAGAAGAACATATTAGAAAATTACCTGATATCTAAAGTTTATAGAATGCAAAATAAATTAAATTAAAAAAAGATATTATGAAGGAGTAGCAGAAAGTCAAAAGAAAAGAAAATGCTAATAAAAAGCAAGGGACTGAGATAAAAAGGAAGATATTTGAGATAAGGGAAGATTATAGGAATTCCACTAAGGCAAAAACAAAATTAAAATTTACAAGTGGCACAGTAAAGAACACTATTGCCATTTTCAAACATTGAATTACTGATGAGAAGGATTTGAGACACTCTCCCACATAAATTTGTAGAGATAAAAATAAGTAAAAATACAAAAGATATGGAGAAGACTTAGATGCTACCGAACTATAAAACGACTAAAAACCTGGAACAAAAGCAGTAATCAAAGATAAAATTTTTAACTACATAACTGATGAAAACATTGCACATGAAGAGTAAAAACCATAGGAAAAATTTAGTGGGAGAGACCCATTTAGACTTATTCTGGACAATTTTCACTCGTGACAATATTCACATGAACTTGAAGACAGGAAAATACAATTATAAACAAAGTGGGTTATAAAAAGTAATATATTTGGTTTTTGTCCATAGTTCTTGGCACAAAGTTTCTACAATCCTTAGAATTTCCTAAGTGATAGTCTTTTAATATTCATAAGAAGCCACTTTGAGCACATCTGAGTTTATGCTAATGAAGTGACAAGGTGGGACTCTGGAGTCTTAAGATGGGACAGGTAACCAAACAAGTGATTAGAAACTTGGAATCTTCAGCCCCACCCCCTAACCTCGTGAAGAAGAAAATGATCTGGGGAACCTGCCGATTCAGCTCCGTAAAAACTCCCGAACAAAGATATTTGATGGGTTTGTGGGTTGGTAAATGCATCCACATGCTGGGAGGGTGGGACACCCCAATTCCATGGGAACAGAAGCTACTGCATTTGGAACACTTGTAGACCTCGCCCTATGTACCTCTTCATCTGGTTGTTCATCTGCACCCATTCTAATATTCATTTTAATAAACTGGTGAATGCAAGTAAACATTTCTGAGTTTTCTGAGCCACTAAAGAAAATTAAACAAACCAGAGGAAAGGGTCACGGGAACTGGTTTACAGCCAGTCTGTCAGAAGCAAAAACGGGACTTACACTGGTGTCTGCAGTGGGCGCAGTCCTGTGGGAATAAACCCTTAATCTGTGGGATCTGACGCTATCTTCAGGTAGACAGGCTCAGAATTATATTAAATTCATGGTATACTCAATGTCTTCTGAAAATGGGAGCACTGCTTGGTGGTGTTGAGAAAAAAAAAAAACATGTTGAACATAGAACAAAATTCACACTGACTTCACACACCTCTATTGCAAAAAAATTTTAGAAGAAAATGTTAAAATGTTAAATGTTAAAAACAGAGTTCTGGGAGAAAAACATTAGAAAAAAAATTTAGAATCAGGCAGGTTTTCTTTCATGTACAAAAGAAACAACAATATTATCATAAACGTAGGAATGGAAATATACTGTTCAAGTACTATTTTAAAATAGTTTGTTGAAGACTCATGATCGTCCATCTAAAAAATAAGTCCGAGTAATGAAACAATGGAAGAAAACAGATATAATCTATTTTATGATATTACTGAAACTAGTTAAACATGTTCAAAAAATTATTGAAGATGGTGTTACAAAGCTTGATACGAGTTTCAAAACCTATTCTTGAAATCAAGATTTTTTAAAGAAGATTTTATTTATTTATTTGCAAGAGAGAGAGTGCACAAGACAGAACACAAGCAGGGGAGGTACAGAGGGAGAGGCAGAAGCAGACAGACATCCCATTTAGCAGGGAATCTGACATGGGGCTCAATCCCAGGACCCCAGATCATGACTTGAGCCAAAGGCACACTTAACTGACTGAGCCACCCAGGTGCCCCAAAATCAACACTTTAAAAATGAATACCAGAGCTCTTGATTTAAATCTATAAATTATATTAACAAAGTCTAAAGCTTTGAGGTTATTGAGTAAAGTTGGAAAAAAATGTTGCCCTACTTATTTTATTTGTTAGCATCTCCCTAAAATCTAGTGACTGCTCCATTAGTCATCCATTCTAAGGAAATAACTTTATTTATACTTGTGAAAATTGGAAATATCTGAAATGACCAATTATTATAGGATATTGAGAGAAATTATGATATAGTCATTTGATAAAGTACCACTGAAATCATGACATAAATTTATATATTTATATAGCCATAAAAACCAGTATATTTAATGACTGTGTGTCATTTCCCACTATGGAAGAATGGGAAAAGTATTATGATACAAATACCTATCCAATTTGAATTAGGTTTGATTGAATGTCTTACATATATGCGTATGTATGCATGTATAGATGTATACATCATACATATTACATTCCATTCAAAATAATTGATTCTAAAATTTGCTTATAGGAAAATACTTTGGGTGGTATTAACTTCCATTATAAATCATGGATATCCTGCTATTTTTATTAATGGAACCCTCTGCTATAGTTTTGAATTTTAATGATTTCTTATTACAGTTACATATAATAGATAATAAATGACAATTTCACCATTACACTATCAAAATTAAGCATTTTGTTAATATCTGGGAATTTGTGCTGCAAGATCACCATTCAACATTTGTTTATTTCTGAGGTAACTGTACATACAAGCATGTACTGGGTAACAATTTTCACAATAAACGTCAGAGTCATTGTTTAACAAAACAAAAATGAGTTTTTATATAGAATTGGTATTTTATGCATAAGCATAAATGGCTAATATGTGCATGTCTTATGTTAGTAGAAACTTGGAAATATAGAGCTGGCAGGGCATGTTAGTTGTATATGAACAAGTAGAAAAAAAATCTGAAAAGTTTTCCAGTTAAATACGAAAGATAAAATACATTTATCATCACACCCTTCTAATACTCCACATGAATGAAAATAAAGACATTAAAACACACACACAAATTTTAAAAATGAAATTATAGCAGAGATGTCAACAATAATTTGAAGTTTCAATTTTGACATACTAGTAATAAATAACTCATCAGATTTGGGAAAGATGGATGCTAAGGATCTATAATTTTTTGCTGCTTCAGAA
>NW_024423343.1:85972924-86131571 GCF_017311325.1 Ursus maritimus | reverse complement strand
CAGGTATCACTGCTGGCAGGGTATGGGTGAGTCTGAAAAACAGAAGATTTGTTTGAAAGTCTGATTTAAGAAGCCCTTACATATGCTGACAGAAGATGAGGAGTATACTATGGAGAAGCTGATCTACAGAAAATCCGGATTTCAAAACACCAGTCAGAGCTAAGGGTGAACACACCAAAGGAAAAAGGGAATTAAGAAAAAGCCAGCATCCTGAGCAGAGATATCCCACTATGGCTATCAAAGGACAATGAAATAACACCGTATATTTGAGGAACAGCTCCAACATGAAAGGCCCAGACAAAAAGAGTAATACATTGAAAAGGAAAATGAAGAAAACAGAAAGAATATAGGAAAATAATATATAATCATGAAACAAATACTAAGGAATGTCCCAAAAAAGAGCTTCAGAAAATTATAATATGGTAGCAAAAAGCTTAAAAATCAATAGAAAAAATTGGAAGATAAATTTGAGGAGATCCCCCAGAATATAACACAATAAAGCAATGATAGAAAGTAGGCATTTTTCAGAAATGTAAAGTTGTAAAAGCTTACTTTCTTGAATATTTTGGGGGATGCTAGTGAGAAGACATACACATATCTCTTAAGAAAATAATATAATGCAATAGTGATAGGTACCATAAGCAAAGGAGAGAAAAAAAGAGATAATGACTAATTCCATGGAGACTAGAAAGTTGTATAAGATAATGTAACCATGTAATACACTACTTGGTTTAACCAACTTTAAAATGTATATGATAGTAATTTTAATGTAAAGAATAATGAAGAAATTAAATATAATTGTAATATAACCATAATGGAAAGATGGGGTAGGAAATATGTATTAGGTGGGAAGTCTGTAAGCTATTTAAGAAATCCAAGCCCTTTTTGTTCATGTCTGGAAGGGAGAGATAATATATGAAGCTGAATTATAAGGAAATAGAAGTATTATACACACACACACACACACACACACACACACATATGTATATATATATATATAGAAAGAGACAGAGGGAGGGAGGGAGGGAGAGAAAGAAGTGACAAGGAACAGCTAAAAGTTTAAATTAACTGCATCTGGGAAACGGTAATGAGACTGGGAAATGCTGCATAGTTGATTGCTAGTTTGTACAATTTATAAAACTACTTGATTTTAAAACTATGAATGCATAAAACTTTGATAAAAATAGAAGTGAAATTTCAAAATGATGCTTAAAAGAAAGAAACCAAAATTTTAAAGGTAGGTATAACCACGTGGTCAGATTATGAGTGCTTTTAATTTTCTTTACTATACTTCATATTTGTATTATGAAACTTTTCTTCAATGAACTTGTATTACTATTCTTTTGAATCTGTGTTACTATTATAAGCAGATTAAAAAGACTGAGAAAAAACTGAGGAAACTCAGCAATTATGATTTTAAAATAGCTTATTATTATGAACAAATTATGAAATTAAAGAAGATAAATATATATATTTTTTAAATTTTATTTATTTATAAGAGAGAGAGAGTGAATGAGAGGGCACAAGCAGGGGGAGCAGCAGAGGGAGAGGGAGAATCAGGCTCCCCACTGAGCAGGGAGTCCGGGCCCCGGAGAGGGGGGGGTGGCTGGAGCCAAAGGCAGATGCTTAACCAACTGAGCCACCCAGGCACTCCAAAGATACATAATTTCTGAAAATAAATATCTTGATATTTAACATATTTTATGAGAATTAATAAGAATGTAAAAAGGAATACAGGTCTTGCTCTTTAGCAGATATTTTAAAGCCTGTTAACATTTAAACTTTGAAGACTGATTGGATAATTTGAATAAATGGACTTGACATCTTGTTAAAAAAGAAACTGTTCCATTATATTTTTCTGTATACTTTTTTAAAATGCTGAATATTAGTCTCACTTCATCAGTGTGAAGCATTTCCTCTAAGTGAGAACAGATGGTTTTTATTACTAATTCAGAAGATTTTTTTCCCCCAATAACATAGACTGAAGTTATAAATGGGATTTCCCAGACTTACTCCATTTTGGGCCATATGTTTAAGAGAGATTATGCTTACTCATAAGAGACAAGAAGGAGTGCTAAGCAAAAATGGGTTTGACATCTGAAACGTATTGTAAAGGGTCTCTTACTATCATTAAGAAACATCTGCTCTCTGTGTTGTTCACACAACTCGTTAAAGATTGTCATTTGAAATACTACTGCCAGGGCATTGCTTTTTCCCACACATCAATAAGTATAATCATTACTGTCAAATGATAGCATTAAATAAATTCTACCCAGGGTTTCCTAAATGGGCAGAGTTGTCCCAGGATGACACAAGAGAAACTTTTATGGGTTCTTAAATTCAATTGGATTATATACATAAGGTGTCTCCTATCTCTCTATATTTTCAGCCCCTCTTGAATTATGCTCAAAATGCAGTAGACGTTCAATAAATGACTGACTTTATATTTAAGGAAATATTAAGAATTTCTTAATTCACCAGTGAAATAAGGGTTAAATTATTACCATGCTTTAAAAATACAGCAGTTTCCAAGTCCTATATTCATTAACCTTGATGGTAATCATCTGTTATATTTTCTATATTTCTAGTAAATGAATTTTGAATTATCTTTATTCAGTAATTTAATAAATTTCTAAATATTTCAATAATTTTTCTTATCATTGTCCGGGATATAAAATCTCAAAACACTTCTGTAACTCATGCCAGATCTTTTAAATGTTCATAACAAATCTATGTCTTTTGTACAGTTAAACTAACTCACTAATGCTGCCTGCACTTCAAACCTGGTTAGCTCACTCATTTGATCCTCATATAACTACTGACCATTTTGATGGGATCTTTCCATTCCTGGCATTGCACTTATTTTCTATTCACTGTCTATAAAAAAAAAAAAAAATCACTTTTCTAAAGTTGGAGGAAAATGGTTTCTACCATTCAGTCTTTTTTTTTTTAAGATGGTTATTTTTATTTATTTGAGAAAGAGACAGCAGAGAGAGAGAGGGAGAGAGAAAGAGTACGAGTGGGGGTGAGGAGCAGGGGGAGAGAGGGAACAACATGGGCTCGATCTCAGGGCCCTGGGATCATGACCTGAGCTGAAGGCTGACTCTTAACTGACTGAGCCACCCAGGCGCCCCTACCATTTAGTCTTTGACATAGTTTACAACTCTAAACTTACCTAAGTGGAAGAAAAAAAAAATGCTTATTGCCCTTTTCTTAATTTACTAGTAATTCAAATATTTCATCTAATCAGTTTCGTTCAATTTTGTATTTATGAAGTTGGTTTTTTTTTTTTTTCTTTTTATATTCACTGTGATGAATGCTGAAATACAAAGCCCTCACACTTAGGGAATTCAGACTCGGAGCTAGAGACAGCAATACCAAAAAATAGCAAAGATTGTACCTTCTTCAAATACATATTAGTTTATGAATATGTCACATTTTAATTTTTCCTATGGAAATTTTCAGGTAAACACAAAAGTAAAGAGAGTTGTCTGATGAACCCCTAAGGACCCATATATTTAGTTTGAACTAGTATCAACATATAGCCAATTTTGCTTCATCTGTAAAATTCCCCATTTCCCTACCCTCAAGGCACCACTGGATTATTTGGAAGAAAATCCAAGATATCAGAATCATTTCATCAGTAAATATTTCAATTTGTACCTCTGAAAAGTAAATATTCTTTATTAAAATATCATGATTACAATAACAAAGCTCTAAACCTTTATTATCCAAGTAGCTTCATTACTTTAGAAAGAAAGACACAGAAAGAGAAATCTCCATATTCTGTCTCCTGGTTTTCTGTCTATGCCTACCTTTGATAGGGAAGAAAGATCTTTCAAGCCTTCATAACTTCTTACAGTTGTTCTTTTTTTATTTTTTTTTCTTTTTCCACTGTATATTTTTAATCTTGTGAGTGGTAATTCGTGATCACGTTTCTACTCCAATACACCAAATAAATCATTCTTTCCTTAGGGAATGACTATATTGTTTCATTTTTCATGAATTTGTTTAAGAGTGTGATTCCTTTCTAGACCAGTCATTGGTAAAGGGAGAGAAAGAAGCTCCTAGAGGGCAGGGACTAGATATTTTATATTTATATTTTATCAGAGGCCAGGCAAGTACCTGACATACAAAAAGCATTTCATGTATCTTAAACTAAGAGAATAGGCAAGATATAAATTTCCTGTTTTACTAGTTTAATTCCCATAGGGACAAGTTTAACTGGTTTTATATTTCATTTGGTACATGGGGACTCAATAAATGTCATATAATAATTCTGGGAAGGTGAGTCATCTCTGTCAGACCACAAATAGAGAATTACACATGCTTTTTGTTTCTTCCATTCCTCAGTGATTTTAGAATTGTTCTTGTCACTGTCACAAAAAGCCCAGACCTACTGTTAAAAATGGAAATCTGCCAACAGATTCTGTAACGTGAAAACACCTTGGCAGATTTTGTGACAATATATGATAATTTGTGATGTAGAAACTTCACATTTTTGTTTTATTTTAAAGAGATGTACTAATTCTAACAAAATTATGATTGAACATTATTTTGGCACTATTTCAGGATGTTGCCTTTAAAATTTGCAGACAGTGATTAGAAAAATTACAATGGATATTCTTGTTAATAAGATGGATTATGCTAGAAAAATACTAAAGGAAGATGAATATTACTTTTTTGGCAAGGGCACTGAAAAATTTTCTTTTAAAAAACTATTTTTATCATCCCATTATCCAAATATGTCCTTACATAAGAAAATTCTGTCTGCTGCTCTCTCTCCTTTCCTCTTTCCATTTCTTGTTGTTAGAAGCTACTGTTTTTAGCCAGTATTGTAATTTTCTAGACTTTTGATTTTTCTTTTATTAATTGTGTGTGTACATAGGTGTGTGTGTGTGTGTGTGTGTGTGTGTGTGTGCAATCTCCTTGGATTATTTGTCTGATTTATAAAAAGAAAAGCTTATTGGTTTCACTTAGGGATTTTCAGTAATTTTAAATAATTATAGGCAGAAAATTTGTAAGAAATAAAGAGAAAAATTTCAGAGAGTTTTTGTTTCATTTTGTTTTCATATGTAGAAAGTTAGAAAAAGACACGGGGGGATAGAGGAAATGGGGAGATGTTGGTCAAAACTATGAACTTCCACTTATAAATTAATAAATGGTTATAGTCAGTAATACTGTATTAAATACTTGAAAGTTGTTAAAAGAGAAGATCTTAAAAGTTCTCATCATAGGAAAAAATGGTTATTATGTGATAAATGGAGGTATGAGATGAGGCTATGGTGGTAACTATATTGCAATATATAAGTGTATCAAATAAGCAAATTGTATACCTTAAACTTACACAGTGCTATACGTCAATTATATCTCAATAAAGTTGGAAAAAAATCAAACTTAAAAAAAAAATGTTACCAGCAAAATCACAAAGTATGTATCTTTGAAAAACATAGCAAACTAAATGCCCTTCTGACAGCTAAATTAGGATCAATTAGAAACAAAAACTGACAAGTATATTCAGAAACAAAAGTATAAGTTTAGTAATATATCGCAAAATGGTTAGTTTAAATTAAAACTGGGCATATTTTCTTTCTCTCCTCTCATATTTTAAGTTAACATTTTTAGAGTTTGATACATGACAAGTTACTTTATTCTGTGAAATGTAGTAGGGCTGATAGGCATCCATGCTAACATGAATATATATAGTGTTTTCATAGAAAACACCGATACCTCCCTTTTGGTAAGAAATATTATGTATCTTGAAAAATATAAGCATATAGAATATTTTACTTAATTTTTATTTTAACTTAACAAAAAAAATTATCCCATACATATTGATACATGATATTCCATGATATAGGGGAGTGGGCAGCTTGGTAGTGAAAAGGCTTAGAATAAGCTTCCCCAAAATATGTCACTCTAGCAATGAGGATTATTTTGAGCTGAATGCAATCAAGGCCCAGAAAACTCAAGGAAAAAAAAAATGCACTCCTCCCTTAACTACTTAGAAGAATTTAGATATGAAGGTCTAGAAAGAGAGATATTACTAGAGATAACTTTTACTGAAACACCTATTCATATAGCTGGGCAAACATCTAATTACCAAACACCTGCTCTTTTTTTTCATCCTGTAAATTACCCTACTCATCTTTGAAGCCCCAGGCCCCTATCCCATTTGTTAGCTCAGGATAGCACATAATTGCCTTTCAGTCTCAATGCCTTTGTAGGGCTCTCCTACATATATAGTTAAATTATTTTTTCTCCTATTAATCTGCTTTATGTAATTTTTATTGTTAGACCAACCACAGAACTTAAAAGGGTAGAAGGAAATTTTTTTCCACCCTGACAGTGGAAAACATGATTTTCCATAGATAGAAAATCCTTATCAGTGCCCTATTGATGAAAACACAGAGAAAGGCCCAGAAACTCACTGATTTCCTCATTATTTTACATCATAGGGACAGACTAAATCTTAGGAAAATTTCCTGCTACTTATCTAATTTTGTTCATTAATTAACTCAATAAATATTTACTGAGGACTGCTCCACGCTGAATGCTGTGTTTTTCATGAAGGACATATAATAATATTCTTGGTTTCTTTGTTTAATGGAAATGATAGTCATGAAAATAAGGGCATTAATCTATGAGGAGAAGGAAAAGAAGGTAATCATACCTGTCTTAAAAATACTACAAACATATTATTATTTCATATAATATTTTAGATAATACATTGAATCATTCTCCCGCCCAAAAAATATGAGTAAATTACGGGACTCTATTGAAAACAAGGAGGATAATAAACTATGCATATAAAATTAATTATACATAATTATTGTTAAATATATATTTAATATATAATAGATATAAATATATGTAATGTCTGGCTCATCGTACAAAATTACAAAAATGCATATATGAGGTAAGTAGTAAGCTTGATATGAAATGACAGATATTAAGGGAGTATTTTAATTTTAGTGTATTATTTTGTATTATGTTAGAAACAAAAGTATCTCTTATTGATATGTGTTGAAGTATTTAATTATGAGATAATATGTTATCTGGATTTTGTTTTAAAGTAACACAATGGTATTGTGTGTGTATTTGTGTGTGTGTGTGTGTGTGTGTGTGTGTGTGTTGTGGGAATGGGATTTTTGAATAGATGAAGCAAAATTGGCCACATGTTGATGCTAGCTGAAATGGGTCAATGGGCCCATTGGATTAATTAGGCTTTTCACTTTCGTGTTTATTTGAAAGTTTCCATAATAAAAAGTTTAAAAAGTAACATAATACAGTCATAAGTTAATATGTATTTAAATTAATGTGACATTTAGTAATTTAAATTTAAGCTCATAGTATTTTATTTTTTTATTTTATTTTTTTTAGAGTATGAACACGTGTCACAAAATTTATTCAACTCCTATAAGGTCATAGTATTTTAAATGAAACATTTCTCATTGTCATTTCACATTGTTTGCATTTAACAATGAATAAAATAGTAATGATAACCTGGAATAAAAGGGTTAAAATAACGATTTAACTTCTGGATACTATGGAGGAAAAAGTCTTTTCACACTGATAAAAAATGAATAAATTAACAGCCCAGTAAACATATTATCAGGAAGTTTATCTATTTTTAAAATTAGTTATTTGTTTTTAAAAACTTCTAATGGAGAGGTGCCTGGATGGTTCAGTTGGTTAAGTGTCTGCCTTTGGCTCAGTTCATGATCCCAGGGTTCTGGGCCCTCATCAAACTGTCAAACTCCCTGCTCAGTGGGGAATCTGCTTCTTCTCTCCCTCTGCCCCCTCCCCTGCTCATGCTCTCTCTCTTGGTCACTCTCTCTCTCTAAGATAAATAAATTCAATTTTTTAAAAAAATCTTTAAAAACTTCTAATGGAATTGGTACCTGGGTGGCTCAGTCAGTTAATCATCTGCCTTCTGCTCAGGTCAGGATCCCAGGATTCCGGAATGGAGTCCTCCATCTGGGCTGCCTGCTCAGCAGGGAGTCTGCTTCTTCCTCTGCCTCTGTCCCTCCCCCCGCTCTTGATCTCTCTCTTTCTCCCCGCCTCGCTCTTTCTCAAATAAATTAAAAAAAAATCTTTAAAATAAAAAACTTCTAAGGAATTCAGCATGTTAATAATTAAAAAATATATAAATATGTTCCGATGTCTCTACACATTGAAAGAGAGTAAGATTTAAGCAATCTTTAGAAATAAATTAAGATTATAAAAATAAAGCTATCCATAAAATGATCATTTTTAATAGTATTACTTTCATTTTCTAAACTTTCATAAATTAATAGAGGAATGTTTTAAAACACACAAAAATACAGTTATCATACCTTTAAATTCATCTGACTGGTTTTCTTTTATATATTACCTAAAGACTGAAAATAACAGATTAAATCTCTCTATATATCTATTGATATAAGATAGTCATTAAGATCAAATATGATTATTTTCTATTCAATAGAAGTTACTAATTATTTATTTATTTATTTATTTATTTATTTATTTATTTATTATTTCATGTCCAAGGTGGAACCTTGACCCCTTGGGGTTCTTTGTGAGTTCTGTATCAATCTTCAATGAACTGGAACATGTGAGATAATGGATTGTTTATACACTGTAAATCTACTTTCAGTGAGCTGGAAATGTGGGAGATAATAGGTTGTTTATGATTTGCAAATCTGTTCAGTGAGCTGAAAATTTGTCAGATAATGGGCTGTTTATGAATTCTAAATCAATATTCAGTGAGCTGGAACTATGTTAGATAATGGGCTATGTATAAGTTGTAAATCTGTTTTCAGTGAACTGGAAACATGTTAGATAATGGGTTGTTTCTGAGTAGTCAATCTATTTCACTAGCTGAAAACATGTTAGGCAATGGGTTGCTCCTGAATTGTAAATCTGTTTTTTAGTGAACTAAAAACCTATTTAATAAAGGACTCTTTATATGTTATAAATCTGTTTTCAATGAGCATGAAATGTACTAGAATAATGGCTTCGTTTTGACTAGAAGAACCAACTTTACTAGAAACATGTCACCTAATAGATTCTTTATGAGCAGTGGATTCATGGTCAGCAATTTAGATATATGGAATGATGCTCCCCTGTTTACATAGCTTTGTTACTTTAATCTATTTTCGGCATGTTGTTCTCTGCTGAATAATGGTTCTACTCTACATTATGGAGAATGGAGTGGAAAGCTAAGAAAGGTCTGTTTTCAGTGAGGTTCAGCTAGACTAATTTTTGAAGTATATTGAGATTGGTTCATTTTTAACAGTTACCAGGTTCCGCTGGGACTCAGGAAATGCTATAAAACACAGAAACTACATGTTCTAGCTTCAGTGGACTTACAATCAAACGTAGATAAATGCCACATAAGAAATGGGGAATATTCAACACAGCAAATATAGAGTGAGTACCACCTAAATTTAGCATAGGCTGAGATAAAAAAAGAAGAAACTTGAAATCTCAGTGGGAAGACAGCACAGGCAAACATAAATCAATGAAATATAATGTTAAAAAAAAGGCTCAAATACATAAATGAAACCAAAACGAAAACAACTTTATATTGGGTGTGATATTGTGATTTATAAGAAATATATATATTTGATAATTCAGATGACCAACATATATTTCTCATATATATTTGGTCTTTATCCATGGTTCCTGGTGTCTGAGAACTGCTCGTTGGTGTGAGGCAGCGTACACACACACAAACACACACACACACACACACACAGGAATTGGATCCGGAAATGTTTGTATTACTGTTAAGCAATTAATGAGAAAAAGATCACTGGATGAGGTATGGGTAAGTAATAAAAGCTAATTAGAGTCAAGAAAAATAGATTTTTTGGTAACAAATTGATTTCCAGTCTCTTATCCAACTTTTTAAATATGTAAATGCTGTCCAATGATTTTATATCTGTTGTTAATTATTATTTCAAGTTTTAGGAAAATTGAGGAAAATAAATATATATTCTCTTACCAATTATTATGTAAATTATGCTTAACTTACCAGTGTGATAAATACTCAGGTTTTTAAATTTATTTTAATTTTTATTTGATTTTTTTTTTTAATTTTTTGAGAGCTTGAACATGCAAGTGTGGGGGGAAGGGGTAAAAAGAAAAGGGGAGAGAGAATCTTAAGCAGGCTCTACACTCAGCATGGAGCCTGATGTGGGGCTCTATCTCACAACCCTGAGATCATGACCTGAGTCAAAATCGAGTTGGATGCTTAGCAGACTGAGCCATCCAGGTGCCTCTCATAGTCTTTTTTTAAAGTATGTATTATTAGAAGTCTCTTAAAACCTATCATTCACTAATGTCACATCTCCTTCCCCAAACACAAACAAATCCCTGCTCTTCAAGGAAAACTTTTTCCAACTTTTAAAATATTATCTTCTAGGATTAGACTTATTTATAAATAATGGGTTTAAACCTCACTTTTAAAAATTAATTTTAGACAATCTCTCTTAGAGTAGATACCTATACTTTTCTTATGTACTTTCAATAATTTCTTGTATCAATAATGTTGTTCTAAACCAAGTAATGCACTATGATGATGTTTCCTTCCTTGTGTTTTTGTTTTTCTGCAGCTAAAAACTTTCTCTTTTTGTACTTGCTTCATTTTTACTTTTTAATTCTTTATAAATAGCACAGCAGCTAAACATAATATTAAATTTGTGATGCTTACACATCAATCCATCAAAGCCATTTTTCTTCTAAAATGCTTCCATCCACAGCTCTTGCACTCTTGCTTCAATCGGGAGCAGGAGCTTTATATGCCTGATGCACAATTTTCATGGTGGGACAACCTTTTTGTTGTTTGTATTAGATTCTTTTATATCTTGAAGACCAAGCCTTTCTCTTCTTTGTCTTACTCCCTTCCTTTACTAGATGCACATTCTTCTATAGATTTCTAAGAAAAGTACACCAGAATTATATATTTGATGACCATGCATGTCTGAAAGTGTCTTTGCATTAACTGATAATTTGGCCAAGAATAGAATTCTAACTGAAATTTGTTTTTTCTCCAAATTTTGAAAGCAGTACTCCAATGATGATATTAACAAGTTAAATTCCATTCTGATTCTTGTCCCTTAATATATAATATTTTTTTCTCTTCATAAGGACATCTTGAGCTTTTCCTTCAAACGCAAGATTTGTTGTTTCCTTTTGTTTCTTGTGCTGAACACTCTGTGATTTTACAATATGAAGAATCATATCCTTCACACCTGAAAATTGTCTTATATTTTATCACTTCTCTGACATGTATTGGATTTCATGCATTAAAGTTTCTAAGTCTATTATCCTTTTCTCCTGATTTCCATCTATTTGTGTTTCTTTCAATTTTATAATCATTTTCACAACTTTATTTTCCAAATCGTTAATTGAATATATATTACTTTAAATTGCTAGCTATCATATATTTGATTTCCAAAAACTCTTTCACATTCACTAAGTATTCTTGTTTAATAGCTATTGATTTTATTGATGCATAGCTTCTTGGAATGTCTTAATTACACTTTTTAAAGATTTTACCGTTCCCTGCTTAACCATTTTCTATAGCTGACTTCTTGTCTGTTGGTTGATTTTGGTTTCTATCTTTCATATTTGAGGCATTCCTCAAATATCTGGTGATCTTTGAATATCTATTCACATTTGAATGTGAATTATTTTAAAAAAATGATTAGAAACTCTGTGTTAAGTATGCGTTTTACACAAGGTGCTTAGGCCTCTTCCATAGGGAATCTCAAACAGTACTATCTTGAGATTTAAGCACTGAGACCCATCAGTTTCTTTGGAGAAAGAGTCTCCTGTGTTTTACCTGAGCCTGTATTCAACATCAGGCAGAGAGAAATGAAAGACAATAGATTTGGAAACTTTAAGTGTTTTGTTCTTGGCCATCACCTTACTTCTGGAAATATCGGGGCCCCCATACCCAGTGATTCTTACAGGTTCTTCAGGGCAAATGATCTCACTTTACGTTCCTCTTCCTCCCTCTAGTCAGTTTTAGTTGGAATTTTCTCTTTTTTGTTAGAGCTTTTACTAAACTTTCCCCTGCCATCTTTCAAATGTGTTGATATTTTTCATCATTGTTTCTCTTTATCTTTTTGTTTCTGTATGTTTTACTTTATTATTTTTTATTCTCATTCCAATTGCATTTAGTAAGAATGAGTAGATAATATCTGCTGTTGTTAATTCTTTTAATAATGTCACTCCTCATGTTTTCTCATCATCTGTTTTTGTTTCCTCCTAATTTTCTTGTTATGAAACCCATTGCTTTTGTCCCTTCCCATTATCAGAGGTCAATGTTAATTTAATCAACTTGTACACATAGTCTTATACAAAAAATATTGAAGTCATGTAGCAATTGTTGAACCATGAGAGACTGTGGACTCTGGGAAATAAACTGAGGGCTTCAGAGGGGAGGGGTGGGGGATTGGAATAGGCTGGTGATGGGTATTAAGGAGGGCACATATTGCATGGTGCACTGGGTGTTATACGCAAATAATGAATTATGGAACATTGCATCAAAAACTGGGGATGTACTGTATGGTGACTAATATAACAAAATAAAAATTGTAAAAAAAAAAGAAATTTAAAATGGTAAATAAATATAATGTTAGCTACCTTTTCAAGTTTTTACCTGAATATTTCTCAATTAGGCAATTTAATCAATCACTAGGTGCTAGAAAATATGGAATGAGAAACAGAAGAATAGATTCTTCCACTTTTGTTATGGAGAAATTGCAACTCGAGCACTGGAGGCCTATTAAGAATGGGGTTACACTATCGATGTTTTAAGACTATGGGTATACAGAGACAAAGTTAGGTTAAAAATTGTCCATTGGATTAAATTCAATGAATGAGCAATCTATATAGTTCTGAGATAATTCTTATCTGATAATGGTCTGCTATTTATTAAAGTTTTATGTTAGAAATAAGTTTCAGCAGATCATCTTAATTCATATGTATTTCACATGCATACCGTATTTCTTATAATACACTCCAAAGGTATTTCTTAGATTTAAACTGTCCCAGGGTGCTTGGGTGGAGCAGTCAGCTAAGCATCTGACTCTTGGTTTTGGCTCACATAATGATCTCAGGGTCATAAGATAAAGCCCTGTGTCAGGCTCCACACTCAGCACGGAGTCTGCTTGAGTTTCTCTCTCCCTCTTCCTCTGCCCCTGCACCCCACTCTTTAGATTTCTCTCTCTAAAATGAATAAATAACTCTTTAAAAAAAAAAGACTGTCTTAAGTGATAAACATAAAATTAAATAAATAAATCAATAAATAGTCTAGGTTACATAACATTAAAAATAGATAAGAAATAAATCCTAGAATATATACCTAATAAAATAGCCTACATAAGTAATTATCTCAATTCTCTCCTTTATCATTTATTCTTGAATATTCTGTTAAAAACTTGGATGGAATGCTATCTGACAAGAATAAAGAAATACTACGAAAATGTTTATTTTCATATAATTTATAATAAAACTAGAAGATCATTTTCAATCAGTAAGAGAGTTAATAAAATACAGTGCACTCACAATATGTAATATTACTTGGCTATTAAAAGGAATAACTATAAGTTCACTTGACTGTATTTATATGAATATTTCTGGATAGAGAAAATTAAAGATTATAAAATAAAGAAAGAACAGTATACATAAGCCCAGGTGTCTATATAACATGTAAGTTATTATATAAGTTAAGAAAAATTACATAAGAATACATATCTGGTATTAACATGAACTCCCTTGGGATGGAAGTGGGTAATAATATAAGGGAATTAAAAATGAAGAAAAGAGCAAGCAAGTAACCAAATAACTCCCACTCTAGATAGAATAAGATGAAGATAATTTTTATAAACAATAGAGAACAAAGAGAGTTAATTTGAGGTATTGGCAAAAGTCCTAGAATTTATCTAATCTCCTGTTGATGTTAATAAAAATAAAATTTCAGCTGTGAAAGAATGCCATTTTCATTGGAATGGATTTTTTTTTTCACAAATAGAATTGAACAAGAAAGATTCTAAAAATTTCACAATAGTTTCTGCAGCAAACTATTTTTGTCTTCACAGTGAGAATCTGTTTTTACGTACAATTTCTGAAAAATGGCCTCAGGTCTAAAATATCAATTTCTCACAGGTAACTCCCTTCCTGGTAAGAGAAATTTAGAAATTTTGCACATATAGAGAGAAAATAGCCAAATGCTAATCATGTCAGTGAGGCATCTGCAAATGTTTTAGATTGCAAAAGTATTTAAAACAGAAAAGTTAGAGGGGAGTAACTTTTAATAATAACTTATTTATTTATTTATTTATTTATTTATTTATTTATTTATTTATTTAAAATATTTTATTTATTTATTTCACAGCGATAGAGACAGCCAGTGAGAGAGGGAACACAAGTAGGGGGAGTGGGAGAGGAAGAAGCAGGTTTATAGCGGAGGAGCCTGATGTGGGGCTCGATCCCATAACGCCGGGATCACACCCTGAGCCGAAGGCAGACGCTTAACCGCTGTGCCACCCAGGCGCCCCAATAACCTATTGATTTAAATGTGTATGATTTATAAATGGATAAAGGGCAGTAGTGAAGAAAGTGTATTAACTTTATGAAAGTAATTTTAAACAAAACACCATGTAGCCTTCAGAACATGAGAGGAGAATACATAATAATTTTAACTCAATGATGGCATACTATATACAAGAATTTAAGTTATCAACCAAGAGTCAATGTTTTTGGTATTTGACTTTGTGAAATTAGTTGAAACTCAACAAAAGCTCCTACTAAGGCAATAAAAAACAAAAGTTTAGGGTAAGTTACAGACAACTGCACACAGACCATGTTGGAAATGTGCGGGTAATCATGATTGCTAGTATTCACTACAGTGGCATTCAGAAAAACTCTACTACCTGGTGACTCGTGCCAAGATTCAGACCTCCCTACCTCATATAACCAAATGTGTCACACATATACCGGTTAAATAAAGGGGATACTGATTACATGATAATTTTTCTTGAAGTAAAAAATATTCTTAATGTCTGAAAGACACTGAGTAATTTTTACTGTGTGGCAAGTATGATTTAAGGGTTTGCCAACTAGACAATTTAAGAAAATTAAGAGATTCCCAAATTTCTCAAGACTGAATACTGTCTAGGAGAAGACAATAGTCATACATTGAAAACAGTCATGCAGTGGTGTTCTGCTTCAAATATTCTTTACAAATTAAAAGAAGAAGAAAAGGAAGGAAGAAAACTAAAAATAACAAAGAAAGGAAATGAAAATCATGCTTCTTTTTGAGAAAATAGAAAGGCATCTTTTGCATATTTCCCAGCATCATCCTGATGACAATAATGCAAAATGCTAAAAGTATTCCTCTCATTTTGGAACATTATTAAAAAAAAAAAAACAACAACCTTATTTCATCGTAATATAAGCAGGCACTATTGAGAAATAGACAAATGGATCTGCAGTTTGTCTAGTAACATACTATTGCTGCTTATCTCTATGTTTAAACTGGAAATATATTACAAAATCCTTACTTTCAAAATTGTTAAATGCTTTGTGATACATTTCCCTGATAATTTAATGTAATATCACTGGGTACTAGCTTTAAGCAAACAGAAAAACATTAGAAAATAATTCAAATTCTGATATCTGGAAGACCCTTTCTTTAAAAAGATTAATCTCCCTGATACAGTAAAATGAAACAATGTGTTGTTTCATTTCATGATAATTTCCATACAGCAAATGCAAACTTCAAAAATAATCACGTTTAGATTTAAAACAACCAAATCAAGGCCGACTGTTAGATAACAATCAATATTTTGCATCTTTGCTAGAGATTAAAGAGCTTTCGAATCAGGACCTGATTAATCATTTCAACTACTATTGTACTACAGGAGAATAGCAGGGAAGTTTGTTTACATATATTATTCTAAGAGAAGGTCATGCTATGACATAATCTGACAATGTTGAAATGCAAATGCTTCATTGGACATTATTTTTATTCATAGAAACTTGAACTAAGTTGTCAAATATTTCCTTCTCCCTTGACACCTAAAATAGCATGGAAATGTGGTAACTGAAGATTCATTCATATTTAAATATTTCAGAAGGGGCTCTATTTCAAAGAAAAATAGTTTTAGAATTCACGTTGCAAAATGGATTCAAATTGATACCTGGTCCAGCATTTCTCTCCAACCTAGACTCTAAAGAAATAAGCAAGCAACCATAATATTTATAACTGTGACAACATTCCTATTCCACCAAGTCAAACTTCTGATAAATAAATACTTTCATAAATGTAAGCCTTAATTATTTTCCCCTTTTCCCATGGCCTACTTCAGTGGCCACTTGTGCCCATTTTCTTTAATCAGCATATATGAAATATTTCCTCTATTGCAGGGTCTCATGGGTACAAAAACACATTTCAATTTCAAGGCTGCATACTGACCTCCCTGAAAAAACAACCTTACATGTAGGTTTTCTATACATGATGGCAAATTCCCTGCTAAGCAACTAAACTCTATATCATGCAGACAACAGGAGGCTAAAATTAACCAGATATTCATGAGAAATTACTGGAGGAGTTCTCTAAGAATAAATTTAAAAAACTAGATAATCTACCAGACACATGGATTTTCCACAATCCTGCCTGCTGGCAATCTATTTATCCTGTAAACGGCAGATTTTTCAAGGTTTAGAGAATCCCACCTTAAACTCTAGTTGTCAACTTAGTTTTTTCCAAAGGAACTGTTTAGTGGAGTACAAACCTTGTGGTAACATCTATTTATTACCCACGCACCCAAATAAATAACTGCCTCCTAGAATATTGGGGCAAGTGGTGGTGGAGAGGGGTATGTCTCAGCTTTTGATGAGATATCTATGAAGAAAATCTTAATGTGTTCATTCTTTTTTTTTTTTTTTAAGATTTTATTTATTTATTCGACAGAGACAGAGACAGCCAGCGAGAGAGGGAACACAAGCAGGGGGAGTGGGAGAGGAAGAAGCAAGCTCATAGCAGAGGAGCCTGATGTGGGGCTCGATCCCAGAATGCCGGGACCACGCCCTGAGCCGAAGGCAGATGCTTAACCACTGTGCCACCCAGGCGCCCCTAATGTGTTCATTCTTGACCAGTACTGAAACTCCTTTATCTTATCAAGTTCAGTTATAAACCAAAACATCAGAGAGACCCATAAAACATCCCAAGGCTTAAAAATATCACTTGGAATAAGACTAATAATTTATTATGATTTTCATAATTGCTTGAGTAAAAAAAGGTGACAAAGAAAATATTTATATAATAATCCCATGCTCAGAAATTATAAAATTTAGTCAAGCATCCTGATGTCATCAAGAAAACATTTCCAAGGTTTGCTTTCAGAAAACAACTCAGAATACAGTTTATTTCAAAATCTTGGCTTAAGAACTAGGACTACTTAAAGAGGGTTTCCTAAAAGAGCTATATTTTTCTGTCAGTCTACAAAGTATTTTAGGATTATCCTAACAAGTAAGTTGGTTTTGAGATGCAAAAATGAAAGAAGAAAAAGAAGAAGAAGAAGAAGAAGAAGAAGAAGAAGAAGAAGAAGAAGAAGAGGAGAAGAAGAAGAAGAAGAAGAAGAAAAACACCAAAAAGAAAAAATGTTTTCCCATCAGAGAATTACCCTGTGCCAGCAACAAAGTCTTGAATAAAGCTGAGCACACACTCTCCCTAATATACCAAACCTCCAACTCTTTTTCCCCTTGCATTAAGGTAACCGTTTCTTAAAAGTGCCTTGTTGAAGTACACAAGACAGAACATATTCATTATTATATTTTTCAGCAAAAATTTGGATTCTAAAGCCACCAGTGTGTTAAAATGAGAAATTAGATAGGGACAAGTTTCCAAAAAATTAGGTGTTTTGGCGTGCTGGGATCCTACATCACCTCTACTTCCCAATTGATGAAAGAAAGAACAATGCTCATTTTCCTTGCTGTTATCACCATTCCTGGAACAAAGCAAGCAAGCAAGCAATATATACTAACCGAATAAATGCATGGGAAAAAAATGCAGTGTAGAGAATCCACTTAGTGGGAAAAAAAGTACATGGTTTTAGGTTTATAGCTATGATTGCCTTGGCCTTAATATCATCCTTCACATCCACACTTCAGACATCATGTATCCTGAGACATTAGGTAATGGTATTGGACAAATTTAGGCTTCATCTACCTAATGTCTACCTAAAGAGCAACTGATACATTAGTATAAGTCTTGGTTTTCTAAGGCTTCAAGCTAAAATGACTGCTAATAATGTTTATTCTCCTCTCATATACCTTGCATAGTATTGTTAGACTTATTTTAAAATTGAGTTGCTTCCTCACCTAATTTCTCTGCTCCTTGGACTATGGTATCTCTGTTTGGTCTACTGGAAACATTTGAAAACTCCATGACCTATGTTTCAATACCTTTCACAATCCATGCGATTCCCTTTTCCCTCAAACACATAAATCTTTTTAGTTGTACAGAACTTTTCTCTCTCTTTAGCACATACAATTCAGCTCTAACTTTATGTCTTTGCTTGACTCTCAGAACTGTAAGTGATTTCTCTATTCTCTCAGAGCACATGCTTTGTAGCTCCTGTGGGACATTAATTACATTCTTCCTTATTTTGTAGTTATTTATGAGTCTGTCTTCTTCTCTTCTACTATATAAAACAAAAGGTCTTGAAGGTAGAAACTACTGTGTTCATTTCTCCATCTCCTTTATTAGGAAGTACAGTGCTTCGCAAACAGTAGGAACTCACAAGCTTTTTAATGACTTAAACAATACACATGAAAACTGAATGCTAATCCAAACTTTTTATTGCCTAGAAGATTACAATATGTGAGCTCAAATATACATATATGTGTATATATATACACACATATAGATAGATATTTAATACACATTATTTTTCTTACTTGAAATCATATTTTTAAAATTGTACCTGAATTTTAAGGTAACAAAATCGAAATAAATTTAGTAATGGAGACTAATTGTGGCTATTTTTTGATAACATGACTCACATCGACTATAATTAATTGATATTATGATCCTTAGTCACAATCCATTCCAATATTCTAAAAATTTTATAACTGTGAAGTATTTGATAGTCTCAAACTGCTATTGTTCACATAAACAGCTTGGTTCAAAGCATATTGTACAAATTAAACGAAATATAACTATATATTTATCCAAGGGGTCTGTAAACCTCAGAAAGTTTAATATATCTCTATATTTGATATAAAGTATTTATCTGGCCACCGCAAGTTTTAGAAACAAAGCTAACGTGGTTTCTAAGGAGAAAGGGAAATGGAGAATGCCACAAGGTGCCTGTGAGACTGATCAACACTTACACAATGAAAGATAATAAAAATAAACTTTCCAGATATGTTCTCTCATAAAAATAAAAATCTAGAACTGAAAATCTCAAACATATTGCTGTAAAATCAACAGGATGATGGAAGAAATTAGAAATGGGAATAGAATGCTAGATTGCTGTTAAGAAATCTAAATGCCAGGTGAGGATAATAATGAATAATGAATATTGAAATAATGAAATATTTCATTAGGAAATATTAATACCTCCTCTCTTACGGATATCTAAGAAATTTTAAATGATACAATAAAGGAAATAATTTTTATAAACCACCAAACCTTATTTTTTATACAAGGTAGTATCATGTTAATAATCAAGCAATTTTATTAGGTCTATAGTTCTATAAACCATACAGCTATGTTAGAGTAGACTGATGGCAGGTGGAAGGAAGAACACTTAGGGAGATTTGTAATACTCCTGGAAATAAGTAATGAGAAACTAAAAGAGTTTTAAAAAGAAGGAAAAAGAGATAGCAATAGAATGTAAAATTAATTAGAGGTCGCAAAGAAACTAATTATGTGGCAGGATTTCACTTTCATTTTTCATCTAACATTCAACAACTAATATTTAAGTACCTACTAAGTGCTAGGTATGCTAAAAATAAAGGAACATACAATTGTTTATTTTACTGACACATTTATTCATAAATAATAAATCATTTCTGATTTGGTTTGGTTTGGTTTTTTATCAATGTAGTATGGGATTCCTTTTAATTATCATTAGTTGTAATATTGTTGAATAAGTTTTGGAAAACTGGCCTAAAGATTAAGGATTTTTTTGTCCTCAAAACTATTCAGATGCTTGCAAATTGTTCATGCCTTATAAAATATATCACTCATAGAGACAGTGATAGTCACATACATATAAATTTGTATCATTGCTATAGTTTTTGCACATTGGACAATATTTAACCACCATAATATTAAAATATTTTTCCTACATTGAATCTTTTTGAGGACTGTA
Source organism: Ursus maritimus (assembly GCF_017311325.1). Classification (NCBI taxonomy): domain Eukaryota; kingdom Metazoa; phylum Chordata; class Mammalia; order Carnivora; family Ursidae; genus Ursus; species Ursus maritimus. Next base: position 86,111,187 of record NW_024423343.1, on the reverse strand, counting down.
AATCATCATAAATTCTTCTTAGAAATTAAAAAAAAAACAGTTTCTTTAATGCTAAAAGATTAGCTTTGGATTTGATCTGAGGATCGAAACTGACATGTTGTACAGACTTGTGTTAAGCTGTCTGTTTCTCCATGGGAATTAATAATATATCTCTAAATGGTGTATGTTTAGAGGATGGAATAAAATAAAACGGAATAAAACATAATAGAATCAGGAAAATAATAAGGATCAAGTTTATATTGAACATATCCAAAAGGACTTCAAATTAAAAGTAACAAACTGATTATGTGTATTTATATCCATTCCCTCCTGAAGCTTCACTAAAACAAGAGTAAAATGACATAAAAGGAATTTTTTTTAAAGTAAGTACAAAAAAGAAAACAATGGAGATGATATAAATGCTAGAAAGCAGATAGAGAAGTGGTCAAGTAGTCAGTTATTTATCAGACCCCATAATTCTAAATGGTAAGATAGAGGAAACCACTCTCCAAACGTCATGAATTAATAGCAGTGGATATTTGTAAAAATGGAGAGAAACTTAGTGATAAAAATAAGATCATTGGAAGGTCTATTTAGGAGGCAATAAGATCCCCAGATTCTCTCCATACTTCATATAGGTAGACTCTACAGGAGCTCCTGCTATAGATTTTCACTTTTTTTTTTTTTTCAAATATCGAACAGAGCATCTCTGAATTGAGTAATCAAAACCACAGTTAAGGGCAGTAGTAGTATGCTTAATATTAGGAGATGACTTTGCACATTGAGGCACCCTTCTCTAATTGCCCCTAAAAATAATGACAGCTAGAATTATATCTTCCAGGCAGTGACTAGAAGAGTCTAACCAGGACCCTCTTACTATCGTAAGAGAAAAGATCTAGAGACCTGACATGGGGCGTTCTCTGAAAACAAAAAGTTCCAACCAGATGACTCATATTTGAGAAGTACCCTGCCTGCCTGCTACACCTACAGAATTTCTAATCAGCTGTTGACTGTTCCATCCTTAAATAGGAGTGAAAGGCCTTAGGTATGTGAAGAAAACCTTTAACAGAAAATAAAGAGACTAATTCAAATAGGGAAGATTAAAAAAAAACACAACAGAATAAACAGAACCTATACATAAAGACAATAATTTCATAGGAATTATTGTTTGTATTCCCAGAGAGATAAGAAAGCTACTGCATCCATGAAATAAGAATAAAGTGATATACATACATATATATATATATATATATATATATATATATATATATATATATATATATATATATATATATATATATATATATATATATATATATATATATATATATATATATATATATATATATATATATATATATACTCAATGGAAGAGCTGGAAAATCAAGCTAAAAAAATAACATACAATGCTAAAGAAATGAAAAAGCAACTGAGTGTCTCAAACAATGGACAGGAATAAACCCACACCAGGAACATCTAGAACATTGTTGACAAAGATTCATTAAAATTCTGGTGGGATGAGGGGAGGAGATTTCATAAAAGGTTCTAGAATCTTCTAAACAGCAAAACTTTAAGTTATAAAATCCTGGAATAGTAAGAGAAAATGATTCGTTAATTAAAATTCTATAAGCCAAACTATCAAGTATGAGTATAGATTAAAGGCATTTTTTTATACAGGCATACTTCATTGCATTGCACTTAGTCTTACTGTTCTTCATGGATACTGCATTTTTTACAAATGAAAATCCTGCATTGAGCAAGTCTATAGGTGCCATTTCTCTAGCAGTATTAACTCACTTCATGTCTGTGTCATGATGTTTTAAGATGTGAATTTTGGTAATTCTCACAACATTTCAAATTATTTCATTATTATTATTTCATGACAGTGATCTGTAATTACTGATTTTTGATGTTACTATCACTATTGTTTGGGGCATTGCAAACCTAACCCATATAAGATGGCAAACTCATTAAATGCGGCATTCTTATTACTCTACGGACTGGCCGTTCCCCTACCTCTCTCCTTCTCTTCAGGTCTCCCTATTCCCTGAGAAACAACAGTATTGAAATTAGGCCAATTAATAACCCTACAATGGCCCTCTGTAAGTGTTCAAGTGAAGGGAAAAGTCACACATCCCTCAGTTTACATTAAAAACTAGAATGATTAAAAGTTTAGTGAGGAAGGTATACGAAAAGCTGAGGTAGGCTGAAAACCATGCCTCTGGAGCCAGTGAGCCACATTGTGAATGCAAAGGAAAAGCTCTTACAGGCGAAAAAAAAAAAAAAAAAAAGTGCTACTCCAATGAACACACAGATGATGAGAAAGCAAAACAGCCTGATTGCTGGCCTGGACAGAAGGTCAAAGCAGCCGCAACATTCCTTGAAGCTCAAGCCTAATACAGGGCAAGGCCCTAAATCTCTGCAATTCTATAAATGCTGAGAAAGGTGAGGCAACTGACGAAAAAAAGTGGGAAGCTAGCAGCGGTTGGTTTATGAGGGTTAAGAAATGAAGCTGCCTCCATAACACAAAAGGGCAAGGGGAAGCAGCAAGTGCTGAGGTAGAAGCTACAAGAGCAAGTTCTCCAGAAGATCCAGCTCAGATCAGTAATGAAGGGAGCTACACCACACAGCACATTTTCAAAGTAAACCAAACAGCCATGGAGAAGATGCTGTCTAGGACTTTCGTAACTACAGAGGAAAAATCAATTCCTGGCTTCAAAGCATCCGAGGACAGGCTAATTCTCTTATTGGGGGAGAATATAGCTGTTGACTTTAGTTTGAAGCCAATGTCCATTAGGCATTCTGAGAATCCCGAGGCCCTTAAGAATTATGTTAAATCTACTTGGCCGGTGCTCTATAAATGGAACAACAAAGCATGGATGACAGCACATCTGTTCACGACATGGTTTACTGAATATTTTAAGCCCACTGTTGAGACCTCCTGCTCAGGAAAAAAAAAGACTCCTTTCAAAATATTATTGCTCATTCACAATGTATCAGGTTATCCAAAAGCTCTGATGATGTACAATGAGTTTAATGTTTTCGTACTTGCTAACATAACATCTGTCCTGCAGCCCATGGTTCAAGGAATAAGTTTGACTTTCAAGTCTTATTTAAGAAATACATTTCTGAAGTGGGGAAGTAACTGTAGATGTGGTGGAAGTAGCAAGAAAACGACTTAGAAGTGAAGCCTGATGATGTGATGAATTGGTGCCAATTTCATAATAAAACTGTAATGGACGAGGAGATGCTTTTTATGGATGAGCAAAGCAAGTGGCTTTTTGAGATGGAATCCACTCCTAGTGCAGATGCTGTGAAGACTGCTGAAAAGACAACGAAGGATTTATTTATGTCTTTTAAAAGATTTTTATTTATTTATTTATTTGAGAAGGAGAGAGAGACAGAGACAGAGAGCATGAGGGTGAGGGGGACAAAGAGAGAGAGAAGCAGACTCCCTGCTGAGCAGGGAGCCTGACATGGGGCTCGATCCCAGGACACTGCCATCATGACCTGAACTGAAGGCAGATGCTTAACTGACAATGCCACCCAGACACCCCAGACAACAAGGGATTTTGAATATGATATAAACTAAGTTGGTAAAGCACCAGCAGGGTTTGAGAGGACTGACTGGACTGTGAAAGAAGTTCTGTTATACTGTAGCTAAAGAGCTACCAAGCACCATCACATGGTACAAAGTAACCATTTGTGGAAAAAAGAGTCCCTCAACACAGCAAAACTCATTACTGTCTTATTTAAGAAACTGCCACAGACACCCTGAGCTTCAGCAACCACTACTCTGATCCCTCAGCATCCATAGACACAGAGGCAAGAACTTCTACCAGCAAAAAGATTACAACTCACTTAAAGTTCAGATGATGGTTCTCCGTTTTTTTGACAATGAAGTATTTTTATATTAAGGTACGTACATTGTTTTCTTAGGCACAATGCTATTTCATACTTAATAGTATTAATAGTCTATTGCAAACATAACTTTTATACACAGGGAAACCCAAAAATTCATTTAACTCACTTTATTGCAATATTTTCTTTATGTAGTGGTCTGGAACTGAAGTCACACAACATCTCCAAGGTACACTTGTCTGTAAGATCTCAAAAATTTTATCTACCATGCATCCTTTCTTAGGATACTTTGATAAAACTATGGAGTAATCCTTGAAAAAAAATATGAGATTCAGGAACTGTAAGAGAGGTACGATACAAAAGCAAGACAAAGAGAATCCCTAGGTGATAGTAAAGGTTTATCCCTAAATTACCTTTATGTAGAATGTGTCTAGCTGAAGTTAGGACATAATACAATAGGATGATAAGGGGATTGGAAATGAGAATAGGAAGTCAATAGATAATGCCTCAAGCCAATACATAACACATAAAGCTACAGATTTTGGTACTAAAAATTTAGTTGTATTATTATATTATTTAGATAGGAAAGCAAATAAAGAATTCAATAAAATATTTTAAAGTAGCTGCCTATGGTAAAGGGGTATAGAGCAGGCCTGCTGTTTTTTTTATAGCAAGTCTTTTAGAATTGGTAAGTTGCATAAATTGGTAATTAGTTTCCTATTGAGGTGTAGCAAATTACCACACATTTGGTGGCTTAAAACCATATAAATTTTTCATCTTACATCTCTAGAGGTCAGAAGTCCAAAATCTTTATCACTGGACTAAAACTCAAGTGTAAACGTCCTCAATTTCTTTGGGAGAAAATTTCTCTAAGAACAATCTGTTTCCTTGTCTTTTCCAGCTTCTAAAGGTCCCTGTCATCCCATGGTCTCTTCCTCCATCTTCCAAGTGCATTACTGCGACCTCCACTTCCATCTCTGTATCCTCTGTAATTCCAATCCTTCTGTCTCTGTCTTATAAGGACCCTCGTGATTACATTAAACCCACTGGATTATCTATCTCAAAACCTTTAACCTAATCACACCTTCAAAATCCCTTTTACCATATGAAGTAACAAATATACAGGTTTCAGGGTTTAAAACATGGACATCTTTGGAGGCCATTATTCAGCTTAACACAGTTGCCCCTGACTCTCAAAAGATTCGCATCCATACCATAGGCAAAATGAATTCATCCCACCCCACGGTCACCAAAAGTTTCAACAAGTTGACAGAATCAATTCAACTCTAAAATCTTATTGAAGCCTCATCCATCAAAAATCTGGAATTTAATCATCTCTACCAGGTATTTTTGAAATTCTGGGTACGATCCATCTTGATACAAACTTTCTTTCCATCTGTAGACCTATGAACCTAGAAAATAAGTTACCGATTCTAAAATACAACGATAGAACAAGCATGGGATGCCCGTTCTAGGTACTCTCACTCAAAAAGGAAGAAAACGGAAGGATAAAATGAATCACCAGTCCCAAGCAATTCTGAAATCCAGCGAAGTAAACTCCATTAGTTTTCAAGGCTTGGGAAAAGTCCTCTGTGGCATAAGGCGCTGCACTCCATGCCTTCAACTCTGCCCTCTGAGTCACCCTTCTTTTTCATGTATTTGTAAATGAATAGAATCACCAATCTGTTTCTTGTCTGTAGAATTTTGTGAGTCTGAAAGTTTTATTTTCTCCTCTCTATGTCCCTTTCAGTATAAGCTAGTGATGTTTCTGCTAATATTCTCAAAAACCTTGTCGTTCTACATACGTTATGAAATTTGCCCCATTAGACAAATTGCTCCTCAACACTTATTTCCAAAATAATTCTATCAAATTTTTGGTTTCTACTGAAATGGCAAAGAGGGATCTATGAGGCACGTGACCAGTCTCTTCAGAGAGCTCTCCATGTGACAGAATATCATTCCCTTTAGTTCCTTCTGAGGCACCAAATCTGAGGGACTGTCCAGCCATACTCTTTGGCTCCAAAATACACTTCTCTGACAGTGAATTTTCGTGTCATTTACAATCTGGGTAGGCTGAGAACTTTCCAAATCTTCAAGTCCTATTTCTATTTTGCTTTATAATTCTTCCCTTAATTTATCTCTCTCTCTCTCTCTTTATTTTTTATTTTTTTGATTTTACTATATAAGCAGAAAGAAGAAACCAGGCACACCTTTAACATTCTGCTTAGAAACATTTTCAGATAAATATCCAAGTTCATTGCTTATAATGTTTTCTATATAACTGTTTTCTACTTTCTATATAACTTTTCCTAATAACATGTTCTTCATTTCCTTCTGAGACCTCACTAAAGCACTCTTAACGTCCTTATTTCCAACAGTTTGGATATGATGATTTAAGTATTCTCTAAGACAACATAGTTTTGTTTTGTCTTGTTTTGTCTTGTTTTGACTATACTCCTCACTTTCTCTACGTACTTATTCATTAGCAGAGTCCTTAACATCTATATATCTAGTAGCAGTCTATTCAAGACAATGTAGGCTTTTTCTGTTACTGTCCTCAAAATTCTTCCAGCCTCTACCCATTACTCAGTTACAAAGCCAATTCCACATTTTTAGTTATTTTTTATAGCAAGATCACACTTTCAGGCAACAACATTTTTGTTACCTTGCTGCTATAACAAATCACCACAAATGCAGTGGTTTTAAATAGTGCAAATTTGTCATTTCGCAATTCCGTAGGTCAGAAGACCAAAATCAGTCCTATAGTCAAGGTGTCAGCAGAGCTGGTACCTTCTAGAGGCTATAAAGGATAATCTGTTCTTTGTATCTTCCAGCTTCTAGAGATAGATGACACTCCTTGGCTTGGGGCCACATTGCTTTAATCTCTGCTTCTATTACTGCATTAACTTCTCTCCCTGCCTGCCTTCTGAATCTCCTGGGTGTTTTTTTTGTTTGTTTGTTTGTTTCTGTTTTTGTTTTTTAGTAAGGATTCTTGTGATGTCCTTGGGCTCACTCAGATGATCTAGCACAATCTCCCTTATTTAGTTATCTGAATGTATATTTGTTCACTTCTACAAAATACCGCCATAGGGACAGCTAGAATATTTTTTTATAAGGATTTTACTTATTTATTTGAGGGAGAGAGAGAGTGAGAGAGTATAAGCAGGGGGGAGGGACAGAGGGAGAGGGACAAACTGACTCCCCGCTTAGCAGGGAGCCCAACAACTCAGGGCGACCTGAGCCACCCAGGCGCCCCAACTAGATTATTTTTTGACTGAATAACTAGGAACTATTGTCTAGTCAAGCTGATACATTAAACTATATCCAGTAGAATTTTTATAAACTAAATTTTAAAAGAATAGGGTTAACAGTAATAATAAATTGGTAGTTAATTAAATTATACTGATTTACTTAACATATATTGCTGAGAGATAATATACACTAAAAAGAATAAATAATTCAACATGGAAGAAAGATGTGACAGAATGAACATTGCCTCTATAAAGTACATTTGATCAAGTTATATGATTACAAATTTAATCAGGTTTATGTCATGCTATTCATAATATGCTTAAATTCATCAAATAATTTTCAATTATGACAAGTTTTAATGAAACATATTTTATTGCCTAAAAAGGTATTTAAAAATTAGGTAAGTGTGAGGTCAGTAGTCAGTTCTGATTATAGATTGTCACCTCAATGTCTCTAAGATAAATTGGCCTTTTTGATTTAAAACAAAAATACAGAGAAGCTGTTTTCCTTTTTAAGTCAAGTTGTGAGAAATGACACTAGAAAATGTAGAAGGAATACAATAAACTTAAATAGTCTTTGATAAGAAAAATCCCTGAAGTTTAAGAGTAAGGCCATGTTTTCACATGAACCACAGCAGGTGCTCCGTTGGAACATTTCTCGGTGGGAGTTATTCCAAGGTTCACAAATTTGAACATTTTTCTTAATCTAGTATAGCTAATTTATTTCAGGTAAATGAGTAGGTGTATAATTTACCCCTCATAGCAGGTAATCATATCATAATTAAGCCCTAGTAAAATACATAAGAATACAATGTGTATTTCTCTTGCTACTAGTAAGAAAAATACCTTCAATCTATTGGTCTTAAAAACAAGTGTTTTAAAAATGTGAAGAATTTCTTGGATAATCCTATTGTCAAAATCTGACCACTGATTCCTAAATTTTACTTTTAAACTCCATGATTTAGAAGACTTTTAAAAAATCACTCCCTTGATTATCATTACACTAGAACATTGAACAAGGGGAGGAATTTGGGGTGCCAACCCCCTGTAGAGTCAAAAATCTGCATATAACTTTTGACTCCTCAAAATCTTAAATACAAATAGCTTATTGTTGACCAAAACCCTTACCAATAGCATTAGCAGTTGATTAACATGTTTTGTATGTTATACACATTATATAATACATTCTTACGATAAACACACTAGAGGAAAAAAAATGTTATTAAGGAAATCACAAGGAAGAGAAAGTACATTTACGGTACTGTATTTATTTTAAAAATTCTATGTATAAGTGAATTCATGCAGTTCGAACCTGTGTTGTTCAAGTGTCAACTGCATTGTTTTCCAACAGACTTTTCCACCAGATTGCAAGGCATGCACTGACATAAAAGTGGACATTTTGACCCTTACCCCTCAAAATGTAAATTTGCTGTTTTCATTACAATTTTGGTTTTCTGAAATTAAATAGGTATCATTTCAGATTGAGAAAAGAGGAAGAAATGGAGTCTGATGTATATGAGATTTGAATTAAAAAATAGTTTTAGTTAAAACTTTTTTTAAAAGATTTTATTTATTTTTTGAGGGAGAGAGACAGAGAGACAGCATGAGCAGGGAGAGTGGCAGAGGAAGAGGGATAAGCAGACTCCCCGGTGAGCAGGGAGCCAGCCATGGGGTTCAATCCCAGAACCCTGAGGTCATCACCTGAGCCAAAATCAGACATTTAATGGACTGAGCTACCCAGGTGCCCCCAGTTAATACTGTTTTTAAAAAGTAGGCAATTTTTATTTATCTAACTTATGGTCCCAAAGAGCCATTAATTAATCATTTATTACCTTATAGATATTCCTCTTCGCTGACATAGATTGTGAGAAGTGAAAAGGCACAGGAAAAAAAAAAAAGCACTTTTTATGTACTAAATATTTATTGTATACCTATTATGTACCAAACACTATCCTAAACAATAGGGATACAGCAAACAATATTTTAACTTTCTATTTCTTTCCAAAACATGTTTTTCAAATCAAAATATCAATGCACTAAAAACCCATGGACCATCATTGCAATTCATTTGTGTGAATACCAACAATCATACATACAACAATGCCACTTCTTAGAGAAGAAACACAGCCTGTAGAGTTCTAGCAAAGATGTTTAACAAAGAGTAGTCTGAGAACTAAACAAACCAAGTGAAACGGATGACAAAGTGTCATGGGACTCAAGGAAGAAATGGGTTGTCAGAAGTAGAGAGTGGTTGGGGCACCTTGGTGGCTTGGTCGTTAAACGACTGCCTTCGGCTCAGGTCATGATCCCAGCGTTCTGGGATCGAGTCCCGCATCAGGCTCCCTGCTCAGCGGGAAGCCTGCTTCTTCCTCTCCCACTCCCCCTGCTGTGTTCCCTCATAAATAAATAAAATCTTTAAAAAATAATAATAATAATACAGCGTGGTCCACAATTTCAAATGAAATGAGGTCACTGGCTTTGTCAAGCAGCAAGCCATTGGTGGTGTCTGTTATCAGAGTTATGAGGGACTGCATGGCAGCCAGCAACAGTTAAAGAAGTGAAGAGAATGAGTCAGCTGGTGTAGATCACTCATTTAAAAAAAAAAAATGTGGTGAAAGGAAAGGTGGAGGGGGTAGTGGAAAACAGGGAAGGAGACAGGTTTGTTTATGGTTTTATTTTTAGTGTGAAGGACAACTGAGCATGATTTTCCATTTGAGAGGAGAGCTACTGGACAGAGAGATGTGAAACATGTAGCAGAGTGGGAAATCGTGGGGACAAGGAGGCACTGGGTTCAAACAGCATAGGTATAAGGTTTACACTTGAAAGGTCACCTTCTACAATTAAAAAGTGGAAGATGAAAAATGGGCAAATAATAAAGTGAATAATAATAGGTAAATAATAATAAAAGTAATAGTCACCACTATTTGAAAAATGTATCTATTTATATACACTCACACACCAAGAGTTCAAAGTACTTGATATGTTGTTGCAGATACTATTATTATCCTTATTTTGCAGATAAGGAAACTGAGACCTGGTGGGGTTAAGAATTTGCAGAAGGCACACAATCACTAAGAAGCAGAGCCATGATCTGAACCCAAGGAATCATTTGAGAGTCCAGATCCTTATCTACCACACTTGGATGGACCTGACTAATTCATTAAGTGGAAATGAGGGAAATTGAGGAAATTTACACCTCTACTTTTGCCTGTCAGATAAGGACAAAAGACATTTACTGAGAATGGTGGGGACAGATATGGAAAGAGTTTTAAGATGATGGTGAGGAAAACTATGGTATCACACGTGTAGATGCGTGTGTGTGTGTGTGTGTGTGTGTGTGTGTGTGTTTTCGTTCGTAAAACATTGGTCCTTTGGAATGGGAAACTAATAAACTTTTGTGGAATTTTAATAGGTATTTATCAGAAAGATTAGTGTTACTAAATTCCTGATTTAGGTTGCAGTGTTCACTTCTTGCCAGCGAGGCTTTCAAAATAATCATAGGTCTTAATGCTCTTAAAACCTCAGAATACATTAACATTTAAGATTGGACAATACATTCAATTTTTATTTTCCCTTAAGGAAGCAAAAGGAAGTATTCTACATATAACTAGCTCTAATTCTACATACATATTTCCCCCTAAAAATAATCCACTGGTTCCCACCTTTGAATATTGGGTCAGTTTGTTAGAGCTGCCATAACAGAACACCATAGACTGGGTGGCTTAAACAACAGAAATCTATTTTCTCACAGTTCTGGAGGCTAGAAGTCCAAGATCAAGGTGTCAGCAGGTTTCGTTTTTTCCAAGGCCTCTTTCCTTGGCTTGAAAATCCCTGCATTCTCACTGCGTGCTCACACTGTCATCCCTCAGACTGTGTCTATGTCCTAATCTCCTCCCCTTGTAAGAACGAGTCATATTGGATTAGGGCCTACCCATATGATCTTATTTTACCTCAGTTACCTCTTTATATATAATCCAAAATATAGTTACATTTTGAGGTATTGGGGTTCAGATTTCAAAATATGAATTGAGGGGTGGTGGGGGTAACCTTTTGGTTCATAAATAACATCATTAAAATAATGTTAAACTTTCGTTCATCTGTCTGGTCAGAACCAGAATGGTTCTGATAGCCCCTGACCTAGCAGGTTTGGGGCTATCATTTTCCTCAGCATCTTCAGCACTTTGGAATAAAAATGAACTAATAATGATGAGCTTTGATGCACTGATATTCATTTTTCTTTACTAATAAGATAATGAGGCTAAAAATAATTAGCACATTTAGTGTTTTGGGAATCAAGGAAACAATAATTAAGTCAACAACCCTTCCACATTGTGACTTTGTCAAAGCAGCAATAAACTTTCTCCAGTGGTTGCTTCAGACTGAGTTAAGAGTTAAGATTCACTTTACAATCAAAGATTCACCTTTACAATAAAAAACAGCTGGTTCTTGACAGGAGTAGTTTGAACCAGGCACTGTGGTAAGCACTATATTGTCATTTTTTTCGTTAATCCTCGTACAAACTGCTACTTGATATTTTCCCTAATTTTCAGGTAAGGCTTAAACTGACTATATTATAATGGCAAACAGAACCTGGACTTCAATCCAAGTTTCACTTATTTGAAAGCCCATTACATTTTTTTTTTCTTTTTAAAGATTATTTATTTATTTATTTATTTGAGAGAGAGCGAGCACACAAGAGCTGGCTGGAGGGGCAGAGGGAGAGGGTGAGGGACAAGCAGACTCCCTGCCGAATGTGGAGCCAGACTCAGGGCTGATCCCAGGACCCTGAAATCATGAGCTGAGCTGAAGTCAGACACCTAACTGACTGAGCCACCCAGGTGCCCTGAAAGTCCATGCTTTTAATCTTAACAGAATAATACCTTACCAAATATCTTTAGGTGTCAATATACAAAATGATCATGAGAACTGATAATGTGACCCGGGTCTTGATCACCAAAATGAATAAGACAAATCTCTAAAAATCTGATTTTGTGATGGCAATGAGTAGGGAAATATTTGAATATCATATTTGAACCTTTAAATATGATTTGCCTCTTTAACAGAAAATATTAATACTCCCACAATCATGCAAATGCCACTATTGCTTTTGTGGAACTTAAACAGCAGCACTGCATGAAATGGTTCGCTGCATTAAATACATGTATAAAGCTAAGCTACATGGGGCATAAGTCATGAGAAAATATGACTCCATAAAATCGCTCTATCAGCATTCTAGCATTCTTCATCAAAATGTTACCTCGTTCATGATGGCTACCAAAGAGAAGATATGTTTTGTTTATGGCTCATGTTTCAATGCCAACAATTTTTGCCAGGATTATTATATATAAATTTCATTATTTCTGATTTCCAAATGAAGAGTACTGAATAAACATGGAATTACAGGTTTCCATAAAATACTTAGCATATATTAAATGCACAATAAATGTCTTTGGAACAAATGAAATAAAATTAAAGCAAAAGATAAAATAATTAAGCATCATCTATTAAGTTACTCACGCCTAAATTCAAAAGAGTAACAGCTCATGTTAACAAAGCATACTTTCCTATCAGTGAAATAAAGCACTCTAGTATTTTCTGTGAAGAAATAAATATGATTTCTATGGATTTCTAAAACTGATGTAAAGCCCTTGTGCTAAAGAGTAGAGTGCAAGTAAAAAAAAAAATTCTATTACTTATGAAATGATAGAACCTTTAATATTTCATTTCAAATGAGACTAAGCAGACTCTGTTCTTGGTAGGTACTAAAAGAATATTTGACAAATTGAATTAAATAAGGCAAGAATAAAAACGATAATTTAACATTATAGTCTATAGGGAGGTGATAATTTCAGATTGCAATATTATCTTGTGCAAAAGTATTATACTACTTGACAACTAACTGTGATTCAGTCTCCTCAGTTGAAGATAAGAAAATATTAAGTTTAGGCAAAGCTCATCTTTTGTTAGACTGGTTCAAATCCAGACACTAAATTCATTTCTGGCTTTACTACCAAACCAATCACTTTTGCAAGGACCTCAATAATAAAGAAAAAAAAAGAGAACTTACTGTGTACTCACCAAGTAAGGCAAACAGTCATATAGATTCAATTCATATGCTATGTCTGAGAAATGTTTTACACAGGGAAAACAAGAATGTCATAGGTGGACATAACTGTAAGCCATATTAAGGTACTTCTATTTTAAGAAACCATCTGTTACCAGATGATTTTAAAGTAAGATAAATTTTTGTTGTCTTAATATTATTCTTAGAAAATATTAATAACCTGATGCATAAGCAAAAGTCATTGATTTACCCTTTATTGTTACTCGTCAGAGTTCATTATAATGCAATAAAAGTGTCAACGTAGACCATCTATTCCACAAAGTCCCTTTTATCATGCTAACTGGCAGAAATTTCATTTTACTCTGAGTGCCTATAAAAATTCTGTTTAGACTCACACCACCCTTGTGTCATATGACTTGTTACTTGTACTGATAAAATTTTCCCTATTACCTTGTTAATTCCACGAGGGTAAGAATCTTGATTTTCAGAGAGCATGACGCCCTTCTTTGGTGAATATTCACTGATTGCTTACTAAGTCCCAGCACTCTATAGCCGGTGTCAGAATGCCCCAAAAGGCATCTGCAATAGCAGTCAACACAGTGTCCTGAGGGCCTACAACAGACTGGAGTAGAGATACACTCATGTGCAAGGTGCAGTGTCTGCTCTAATACAACAAAGAAGCTATATCAATAAAAAGAAAACAACAGTATTATAAGACCAGTTGCATACTGAGGACACTATGAAAGGCATGCTTATATCTAGATTGAGATGACTGTGTGTATGTGTGAGTGTGTGTGTATCATGTGGGTACTGAGGAAAAGTTAAACAGAAACCTGAATGTGAACATAAGTTAACCAAGTGAAATATAAGTAAGGAAACAGAACATTCAAATGTATCTAGCAGAGTTGACAATAAATCTAATAGAATGGTTTAATTTGGATATGCATTTCAGAAAATAAAGATTTATCCTCCCTTATCTCTGAGTCTATGTAGTTCATATATGAAATTAAATGGAAAGCAAACCCTGCCTAATAGTATTTAGAAAACTTATGGATTGCTTTATACTTCCTATAGTTTAATAAACTATTGGGCATTAATACCTCTTCAGAATGACAGACTATATTATATAATGTGCAAATATAGATATCAATCTGAAATTTTGCTACTTTCCAATTTGCTCCCTTGCACTGTGAGTATATTTTAATAATGGCAATGCAGGTAAATCACAGAGTGAGGAAAATGTTATAGAATTTACAAAATAAGTTATAAATAAATGTCCATTACAATATAAGAGGTATTTAATCAATTATCAAATTTGACTTCTTTGTAAAAATACACAGTTCATGCCATCCTGGTGAAAAATTACTTGGGAAATTATGCTTCTTTTTTTTTTTAATAATTCTGAAACAAATGTTCATTTTCTCACTGAACCCTGTTCTCTACTTAACACTGGCAGAGTAGGAAGGTTATTGTAGATGTCTTTTGAATGTGGATTAAATTAATCTCATTTTCCCTTATTATCCACAAAACTAATAGGTACAACTAACAGGCACTTTTACAGATACCAGCTGTTCCAGACTTAAGTACCCCTCTCCTCCCAAGCATGCAGGTTACCATCAGCTGACCTGCCTTGTCAATTCTGACCCTATGTCTAGCCCATCCAAATCCCAGGGTTTTGTGAATATAGCAAAAACATAGAACTTTACACTCTACAAAGGTTTTGCCATTTCAGACTTTCATGGATTAATTATAAATTCTGTTCTCAGCCACCACTTTACACATATAGGTTTCTAAGCAACATTTTCCTTCAGGTTCAAAAGGGAGGAGACAAAAGGAACTTATGAAAATATGCTTTATTATACAATATAGGCATTCTTGTATATCTGATGCATATTTGTATTTACCAACATTCCTCTATTTTTTTTTCCAGGTTTGATTTGCTTTGGCACTCAACCAACCGTAAGTTACCAGCAGTCCTCAAGTTGCAAAGGGTGGGAGACAGAGAAGTATTTGAATCTTTGGAAAATCAAATGCTTCTAACAATAGAAATTCATTCTGTCATCTTGAATATATCACTTTCTATTTTTTTTTATCTCCACCCCCAAAAGTAGTGCTTTTGCTACTCACATAAGTATACTCTATTGCTATAGCACAAATACCTTCTGTCATGTAATTCTAAGAAAAACTCTGACAAGGTTGAGAACATGCAACAGTTAAGTGTGTAACTCAGTAAACACCTTCAGGTGATGCAAGAACTATGGAGCCAAACATCCTTTTCATGCACAGAGGTCCCTCCCCTTAGGGACCTTCTACTTTCTTCATTCATAGTATTTGAGACTTTGAAGGGAGAAATCACCTCTGTTCTTCAAAATCTTTGTATACTACCTTGGCCATTTTGCATGCTGGCCAGATTCTACTAATTTATAAAAATGAAGCTTTTAAAAAAATGAATCAGTTAAGGAGAATGAAGATGAACTCTCCTAACGGTTTATGCTAATTGAGTGCTGACTAAACACTAGGAGTTGTTCTAACCAACATATATTAACTCATTGAATCTCATCAACCCTCTGAGATTGTTTCTAGCATTATCCTTATTTCTAAAAGAGAACACTGAGGCATGAAGAGGTACATAATCACTATAAGATAGCTTGTAAGTGGTGAAAGGCAAGGGAGGGACTAGGTTGCATTCACCTAGATGTTCTGGCTCTAGAATCTCTGCTTTTAACCAATATTCTATACTGCTTCCCCTACTTAAGTTTCCAATCTCCCTCCCCGTGTTAATCCCAAATTCAACCAGGCAAGCAGTTGAAGCCAAAGAATCCCTCTTACTCTGCAAATGAAGCTTTAAGACAAGACCTCTAACAACCTAATTATATGGCTAACACATAACCAATTTGTAATAAAGCTAGCTATTTTTATTATCTACCAAGTGATTATAGATTATATATAAGGGGTGTAGAAAAGAGTATATGCAACAGACCCTTCCTAGGAGAACTCGACATTTTTTGGGGGAAATCATAGAGACAAAAATGAAACAAAGGAAGGCATAGGGTGATAACTAAGGTCACCTCCTTAGGATGTGAAGCACACAGGATAAGTGCTAAATGTTTTTCAAAAGAAGGAGACCATTATGGGCTGCAGTTCTAGGGAAAAAAAAAATAATCTGAATTCCGTAATTGTATGGAGGGACTTGCGTTGAATTATAAAGATCCCCCAAAATAGAGACCATTTGAAAGGCTATAAAATGTCTCCCATTTTAGTTTAACAACATGAGTAAAGATGTGGAGTTTAAAAAAAAAAATAAGGAAAACATAAAACAAGATGAAACCAGAGAGGGAGACAAACCATAAGAGACTCTTAATCACAGGAAACAAACTGAGGGTTGCTGGAGGGGAAGGGGTGGAGGGATGGGGTAACTGACTGATGGACATTAAGGAGGGCATGTGATGTAATGAGCACTGGGTATTATATAAGACCAATGAATCACAGACCTGTACCTCTAAAACCAATAATACAGTACATGTTAATAAAAAAAAAATAGTCAAAGTGGTAAATTGCATGTTATGTGAATTTTACCATGATAAAAACAAATATATTACAAAAAAAATTTTAAAAAGAATATGGTATGCTCATGAGACAAAAATGGTGTGAGCAAAACAGGAGCAAAGGGCAAATTTGAAATAGAAGAGAAATCTGTTAAGATGGATCACGTTGGGTGAGATTATACCCAGAGAGGAGATAATAGATTACACTTTGAGATGAAGAAAATAGGGAGTTAATCAATGTTTTAAGGAGGAATGCAATGAAAGCATTGTTGTGTATGATATGTAGAAAATTCTAGAAAATCAAGGCAGAAAAAGAGAAAGCAAGTAGAAGATTAGCAATATTCAGTAATGGAATTACGGAAACATGGCCCATAATGGTGACAATGGATAAGAAAAAATACTTGGTGAATAAATGGCTCAGTGGTACAGGAAGAGAGGGCGTTAATAATTGAGAGGTTTGATTCTACTTGGTTATAAAAAGGTAATAATTTCACTAACGAGACAAATAGGAGAGGTTCTGATTTTTAGGTATGAAAATGACTTTGGTATATTAAATTATGAAATGACATCAAGAATATTAAAGGAAATTTTCAATAAATGTCTAGAGATTTCACACTGTTCCACTAGTAAGGAGATAAATCAGCAAATTTGGACTTGTGATAATATTAAATAATGAAGGTCTCAATATGAATCATCACAATCATTGAACTCTCTAAAAGAGAAAATACACCCATCAGTGGGGAGAAAGTTTCTGCAGGAGCTGCACTTCTACAGAGACAGAAAACATAGGGGACAGCATTTGATAGTTAAAGAAAGTGACAGAGACACCATTACATGGCTTATCTCTTGGTCCAGGTTTGGGGTGAGGAAAGAGTGTGGTCAATAGAGAACTAATGGAAAAGTGAAATGGGAAGTGTAGAATAATAATTATAATGCAGGTAAAGACAGAAAAGCAGGCTCACAGATATGTTAGAATAGGTTGGATGCAATGTGATCAGATTGTGTTCAGAGAGAACACTAAATCCCAGAAGCGATCAGACTCAGGTTGTCATCAAGCTATAATGGAAAGTGAAAACAGAGAACAAGAGTCAAAAAGTGTTATCAAAAATTATGGGGAGATCGTTAAGTGTGCTAAGTCCTCAACAAAAATGCTGTGGTTGTCAAGAAAGGTTGTCTAAGAGGAAAGCAAAAGAAGAAAGACCATTGGGTGTAAATTGCTTAAGGAAATGGAAAGGAACTGTGGTCTGTGGTTGGAGGACAGTATTGATTAACACTTAGCTTTATCAACATGTCAGTAAACATAGAACTACACATTGCAAATTCCACTTTGTAGAAACCTTAAAAAGTTAATGAGGTTTGCAACAGCAGCATTCATTTGAATATGGCATGAAGTATTATTGAGTCTGCTATTCTGCAAGAGTGATAATCTAAGCCATATACTATGTTATAGTAGGTGTTGCAAATAAGGCTAAGTACAAAAATTTTTGCAATTTATGTATTTTTACTTACGTTGTTTTTAAAGCTATATAATTAAAATTCAATTACGAAAAAAAAATCTGTGCATGAATTTCTTCCCTAAGAAACTTAGATTCACGTAATGGTTTGTTTCAGTATAAATTCTTTTAACACTCTCTCAACATTTTTAACCAGATATGCTATACTAAAAAGCTCAGAATAGCAAGTTGAATATGCAAATAATACTCGATTTCTGGTAAACTTTGCTTATTTTTGTATTATAAGACAAAAAAAAAAAAAAACTGAGAACACCTTAATGGGTACACGAAATTGAAATGTCTTCCCTTTCAAACAATTACAGGCAACTTCACTCCTACAAATTATAATCATCTTTCAAGAGGAACCCTGGATTCACTTGTGCCCTTGCCTATTTCCGCAGGTGCTCTATTGCTTTCCTAGGAATTCTGAATTCATCAACAGCCCCACAAAGACTTATTCATATTTCACGGTACATTGATTCATCTGCTGAATTCATGCCACAAATCTCTCAAAAGGAAAAAAAAGTTCTAATATGTATACTTTCTTTTATTTCTTCCTATGAAAAATGCCTCTTCTAACATTACATCACAGATTTTCCCCCTTAGTTGCCATTTACAACTTTCTCATTCAAGTCAAAAGTACAAAAAAAAAAAAAAAAAAAGAAGTTTTTCAGTCATATACCTTACACAGAGATGTGGGGCAATTAAAGTGGCTTAATAGCAACTAGTCACAGGGGACTTGTAAGAAAAATTCAGCATTATTTGAGCTAAATCTAAAAAAGTTTATACTCTTGAAGTCAACAGAATCAATTCAATGTCATTAAATGCACTAACCCATAGTTTTGTTATATCTTTTCCCAACTAGATAACTCTTTTCTGTCTCATTTTATTTCTTCACCACCAAAGATAGATTGATTTCTAGTTCATGGATAAAGCTAGATATTATTTGCATAGTCCACTATTGGTTGTCAAGAAACATTATATAACAAATAAAACAGAAAAGAGTTTTAAAAAGCCAGGCCAAATTTCATTGTATTAATTAGGAGCTTCTGGAGATCACTTACACAACCGTATTGATTATAGAAGTTGCAAATTCTCCCCCTTCATTTATGTGTGTAGTCACTTTGTAGTTCCACCCATCAGTGAGAGTCTATTTCTCCATTCCCTAAATCTGGACTTGGCCATGTGATTTTCCTTGACCAATGAGATATGAGTACATATGGCTTATAAAATGTTTGCATATTCTCATTTCTGAGAACGATGTGACCCTCCCAAGCTAGCCTGTTGGATGAGAGACTCACACATGGCCTAGTAACCCGGAATATAACATGCCAACTGCCAGACATATGACGGAGGCCATTCTAGATCATCCTGCTGCCATCTGATCTGAAACTGGCCAGAGATCTGAAGAACTGACACAGACCAGAAGAACCACCAGCCAGCCCATAGAATAGTGGGATAAATAAGCAGTTGCTATTTTAAGACACTGAATTCTGGGGTGGTTTGTTATGCAAACAAAACTAGTTGATATACATCAATCTCTCAACTCCTAGACTAGGGATTAAAAAAGAAATATATGTAATTAAGTTTAAACTGACATTTCATAGAGAAATGAATTTGACCAGGGATTATAAATCTCACCACCCCCACCCTCACTACTGAGACTTAACTTGGTAGTGATCCAATACCAGGATGTTAATTCAAATGTGAATCACTATCCATTTCCCAAGTCCACCTAGTATCTTCTAAGTGCTCTATTCTACGGCAGATGCATCAACTTGACAGTTTCTTCTCATTCCTTTCCTCCAATCCTAATCAGACTCATTAACTATAACAACTTGAGAGCCCACCATATGTTTCAAAGCTCAAGTTTTATAATAAGCAAAGGCCCTAACTCTGCCACATTGACATGCTCCAGCAGTTTCTGATCCTGCAAACGGAATCCTTGTCAGACCACCTAACATGGTCTACTAGGGCAATCCCCTGAGCCTGAGTACCTTCGCAGAAAACTTTTCAGCTCCTGTCTTAAGACTGATTCTCAACATAAAAATGTTAGTATTTGACCACATTGCCTTCTACTCCGTCTATCACTGTCAGCTATTCTGACACATTCATGAAGAATTGGGAAGCTCTGAACCTATGAATAATCCTAATACTGATAACCGAACACTCCTGAGTTCTCCTTGTCAATTATCTGCCTCCAAGACCTGAACCACACCTCATATGGACCCTACAGAACTTCAGTAGAATGTTCTACATATGACTCAGAATTCCTTTTTTTTTTTTTTCTTTCTCTAACATAATGTTCCTCATGAATTTTTCTGCTCCTCATATTAAGTAACTTCTACCTGTGGTTTCAATATCTCTTGTTCAGGTATGTCAATGCCCTGGAGGGATCTGGTCTTGATTGATATTATAGGTTAAGAGACTTTAGGACCATCATGCTTATGAAGGGGATCAGAATACGCCATCCCAAAATATGCTAGTATGACATAAGGATTACTGTAAGCTGAAAACAACTGAGAAATAGCAGATGGACGAAATCCTCTCTACCCTGCCCCTATGTACATAACAATAGGACATAAATTTTCCCTTGTGAAGGTGTCCCCTCTCTAGGGATACCAGGGAGAGAAGTATCACAGGAGTTGGACATAGCACTAAAATGAGTCTACACTAACAACATCTTACTAAACAACCATTATCTTCCATTAGTTTCCCCATATACTTCTCTTCCCCTATTTACTTCCTCTAGAAAACAAAACTCTTTTTTGTTTGTTTGTTTTTACTTTTGTTTAGCTACATCTCTGCAGTTGATCACCCTCTGTTAAATTGGTCTATCACTTCTTTTCTATGAAGGCCTCCATGTACGGAAAAAAATTAACATTAAACATTTTGTGTGCCTTTTCTGATAAGCTGTTTTCTATCAGTTTAACTCACATTTCATTGACCAAAACCCAAAAGGGTACAGGAAAAACTGTCTCCTCCCCAACTTGACACAGGCCATCTTCTTGGAGAGACTCCAATATTTGAAGAAACTATGAATTCATGTAAGTCATACTGAGCACACAGCCTACAACTTAATGAGGAGGAAATCCTATGTTCTCTTTCCTTCTGTACTAAACATGACTTACTCCGGATTCTGCTTTCCATAATTTGATGATGATACTATCTTGTCTCTTCCATTGGAGCATAAACATTATCCCCTGCCTCACCACTTGCTGACTCCCTATGCACGATGTTCATCCTCTATTCTTACCTTTTTTTTTAATCTTAATAATTTCAATGTATAATAAAGCAGTACTCCTTTATGTCTTTCCAATATTTGTAATTATCTAAATAGGTAATCTGAAAATTGTATTACCTAATAAATATGTCTGAAAGTATTTCCTTATTTTATAAAATCTGAAAAAAATTGAGTAGCTAAGATTCTCACATTTTGAGAATGCCTTTAAGATATATACCAAGCAAATTAAAAATAAATACACTTTAAAAGCTGACATTTTTACCTTTGGAATTGCAAACAGAAAAATTAACATAAATGAATTTTTAGGCACTCATAAAAGCATATGGAACTAGCCCATTTAAAGGAAAAGAAAAAGAAAAAGATATTTCCAGTACAATATAATTTAAAAGAAAGGCATACTGCCACCAGTAGTCTTGAAAAAAAAATATGTAAAAGCATTATGAAGGAAGAGGGTTTAAAATGGTAGTGTAAGAAAACCCTGAACTTACCTCCTCCCAGGGACACAACAAATTTACAACTATATATGAAACCGTTTTTCTCTGAAAAGGACCTTAGAACTAGATGAACAAGCACCTCCACAAAAAAGAGATGCATTGAGAAGAGTAAGAGAGGCAGGGATAACGCCTCCCCTAGGACCCTAGCCCAGCAGTGGTGACCTCACAATCACAATGGTGATTCCCAAAATACAAAATACTCCCCCAAGGAGTAAAGAAATTATGTCCTTCATCAGGAATTCTGACCCTGGGGGCTGTCACCAGAAAGATGGGCCCCCAAAATGTCTGGTTTTAAAAACGAATGGGGATTAAGACCAGGAGAATTATAGAATTACAGGGAATGGAGATCCAACTCTTAAAGGGGTTGCAAGAAAACCCACTCACGCTGAGATCCTGGGCAAAAGCAACAGATTGAAAATTTTCTAGACTATAAGTGAGAGAGACCCACTTACCAATTTTGTAAAGTGGCAGTTGGAGAGACAGAAATCTGTAGGCTTTCTCTAGGGACAGAAGCCCTGACAGATGCCACTTTTGAAATTTCATCCCAATCTGCTGGTGACAGAACTGATAGGCACCATGTTTGGTGCTCTCCCTCTGGTGTGCGAGCACTATAGGGCATTCTCTGCCTACCCAGTGGTATAACCAGTCTGGGCAAGCTCCCATGCCAATTAACGCCATGCAGAGACCAAGCCACAACTGGGAGGGATGAGATTCTTGAATCTTGCCCTCTTTCCTCAGCTAAGGAGACAAGATGCAAGGACAGGGTGAGGACCCTGAGCCTTCCCTTTCCTGTTCATTGTCTAAGCTACAATGGAACCAGACAAGTGCCCCAGCCATGCCCTTTCTGCACAGCAGTCAAGTTGTAATGGGCCTGGTTAGGTGTCCTGAGCCCTGCCCACCCAGTAGACAGACTGAGCAGTAACCAGGCCAGGGAATGCTGCAGGTCCTGCCTTCCTTGCAGTAACCTACCCACAAGAGGGCTAGGCCAAAGCTCCGAGCCCCGTTCACCCCACAGAGAGACAGAGCAACAACTGAGAAGGGTAAGCACCCTCAGCCTGGCCCTTCCTGCACAGCACCTGCAGCTCTATGGTATCTCCTTGGTATCTTTAAATACTTAATCACATTTCCATGAATTAATTTGTTGGTAAGTGGTAAAATATGTAATGAGATGAAATCCATTAATATGGATACCAAGACAAAAAGGAATTTTACATTTTATTTGTATTTATTTGTATGCCAGTAACTCATTTTTTTGGGAGGGAGGATTGTTTTACTTTGTTTGTTGTTCTTATTATTTGGTCTGGCAAATCAAACTGTAAATTCTCCTACAAAACTTCAAGAGAAGATTACAATGGTTAAATAAATTAGCAACTTCTTGGAGGGGTGGGTGGCATAAGGAGAGTATTTAGCAAAGTTTATGTAAATTATCACTTGAAACTAATCTTAATTAATTTTTAAATTCTATTCTGACCTTAATATACTACCACATCTATAATTATTATAATTATTTCTGATTGTTTAGCAACTCTAACACATATTCTAAAAATAATTTAGGGGATAATTATCCTAAATAATCCACAAATGTGTCACAAATACAGTAATATAAAATTTTAAGTTAAATAAAATTATGCTTATTTTTATGTTCTTTGCATACCTTTTCTCATAAAATCTTCACACAAAAAAATATGAGTTCATTTCTCATCTTGTAGGTGAGGAAATTGACAGTATCACACAGGAAATAAGTAGCAAAGTGGGATTTGAGTCCGAACTTGACTGATTCCCAACTCTTAGCTATCATATTTCACCTCTTCCATGTGAGTTAACACATACATCCACTGAAGTGTTATTGGTTTTAATTGCTTTGATTTTAGCAGGGAGGATTAGAATGGTTTGGTTGTACGTAAACTTTAATTAATATGCTTTCAGTTTAATTTACCACTGTGGAAACAGGATCTGTAATAATGCAACAACCCTCTAAGTCAACTCTGCCTTCAGACACGACCTTTAAACTTCACTGAACACTACACAGCCAGAGTGATCATTATAAAACAAAAATCCTAGCATATGTGTACCTTCTAATAGTCGTATTTTCCCTTAACCTACTAAATAAAGCCAAAACTACTTATCCTGGATATTAGTACACCAATGTTCATTGTAGCACTTTTACAACAGTCAAAAAGTAAAAAGAAACCAAGTGTCCATAAACAGATAAATGGATAAAAAAAATGTGGTATATACATACAAAAGAACCTTATTCAGCCACAAAAAGGGGAATGAACTTTTTTTGGGGTGAGGGTAGGAAATGAACTTTTGATATGTGCTACAACATGAATGAACCTTGAAAATATGCTAAGTGAAATAAGCCACACACGAAAGGTCAAATACTGGATGATTACACTTACATGCAATATATAAAATAGGCAAAGTCATAGAGAAAGAAAGCACATCAAAGCTTACCAGGGGCTGTGGGGAGGGGAGATGGAGAATAATTGCTTAAACAGAATTTTATTGGAAGTGATAAAAATGTTTTGGAAATAGTTGTGATGATTGTACAATATTATGAATGGAATTAATGTCACTGCATTGCACAATTAAAAATAGTTAAAATGATGAATTTTAATTATTGTATGTGTATTATGTTTTATGCATTGTACATACTACGTAATTTAAAAAAAATTAATAATGTAATATACCAAAAACTATTAAGTTGTACACTTTTAATGGGTGAATTGTATATGGTATATAAACTTATCAATAAAATCTTTTTTTAAACACTTCTTATCTTGGCAGATCATATCTTTTATTATTGGAGCCCTCCCTAGAACTCCAGCTTCATCTCACACCAATTCAGGCCACATAACCCACATTCTAATCATACCAAATGATATATGACTCTGTCTACCCTCTTTTTCATGTCTTTGTACCAAAAATTTTCTGAGCCTTGAGTCTAGGAGAGTAGTTTGGAAACTTCTTGATTTGAGAACTTTTACTCTCTTAAAAACTGTTGAGAGCTTGAGAGAAATTTTGTGTGAATTGCTATTCACCATATTATAAGTCTAAACTAAAAACGTTGTTTTAAATATATATTAATCTCTTTTAAAATAAAAATGAATTGATTGCATATTAATATAACTAGCATCTTCTAAGAAAATATCTGTGTTGTTTTAAGTGAGAAGAGAATATTGTTTTATAATTTTACAAATCTGTTTAGTGTCTGGATTACTAGAAGAGAGCAGGATTCAAACATCTACTTCTTCTTCCTACCTGTAATGTTGTTTTAATTGAAGTATGTGAAGAAACCCAGCCTCACATAGCTATGAAGTTGGAAGAGAGAGGAGTGTTTTAGTAGACTTTTCACATAATTCTGGACATTCTTTCACACTATACTAACACAAACAAGCAGTAGTTACTTAAAGGTTAGCTTCAGTGTAGAATCAGAAACCGCAGTGGTGAACTTTTTATACCCTATTACATTAAAATTCATTGGTCTATCCTACACTTTGAACGGATCATTTACCCATGCATGATTTTATCATGTCATTTGCAAAATATTGGTTCCCTAAGTTATGCATATCTGTTGACACATTTCATTATGCAATACCCCACCCCCCAAATCACTTCAGTAATATCACCACCCATCTCATCAGAAAAGCCTTTAAGCATTGGGAGGTTATCAAGCTCACTGTGCTTGATACAAGTCTTCCAGAATTCTAATTTTTACTTGAAAGCTTGATTTCTATTATTTGCAGCAGATATTGTAAGTTATTTTCTTTGTAGCGACAGACTCATTGTACTCATTCTTTAGAAAATGTCTGCCACATACCTAGGTCTGAATAACCATAGGCTGTCTGTTCTTCATTCTTACGGCGTTCCATAAAAGAAGTATGAACCCAAATAATCGCACAAACACTTGGTTTCCTTCAGGCAACCACTGCACTTCAGAATGCAGCAAAAGTGCCTTATGTGTATTTCATCACACAGAATATTAAAGAGATGTGTACTGAAGGATCAAGATTTAATAAAATAAAAATGTTTTACTCTCTTCAAGGACGTTCTTTAAGTGAAACTGGCTCTTTCTTTCCCAGCTGTTAACCAGCAGTGAAAAATACAATAAGACTACTAGTACAGTTTGTTGCCATTGCCTTGATTAGCACTAAGTTGCCAGCAGTTTAGTCACCATTGCATTTACACCACCAATGCAAATCTCAATACCATGGAAAAGGTAATTCTCTAGTATTATCATAAAAATAACTCTTAGACTCCTTGAACACACGACAGGGAACCCCAGGAAACCAAACTTGAAGACCACAGGTCTAGAATTATCCTTCTTCCTCTTCTCCTCCCCTATCTGGCCCAATCAACTAGTAGACTCCTATTGATCCTTTAAGTTTCCTCAACTCAGGTCAGTGGCCTCCATTGTGGGTACAATGTAAGCACTTCCAACTCTAAATTCTATCAGTCTAGAAAAACTGGAGGACCACAGTATTATAATCTAAACTTCACAGATATGTATTGAACCAATAAAAGTCAAATGTGTCTGAACTCTATGAGCAGTACAGTTACAGTTGGGTTGTTTCTCTCCCTCTCTCTCTCCCTCTCTCTCACACACACACACACACACACACACAAGCCAAAATGGCATGTTGCCATGTTCTGGAAATTACAATTGGTACGAAATTATCAATAAGTATACTTAGAGAATAAAGAAATGAGAATGTATATTTATACAGGTGTATGTTTGAACTAATTTGGAAAAACTAAGTAAGTTTTGAATATGCAAATACTGGCCCACAAGAATGGCAGGCATAGCATGGGGTTGCTATGTGCAATAAAAAGTTTGACCATGTTTATATTTACATTTATATAAGTAAACACGCAGTAGGTGCTGGATCTCACTAGTTATCAAGTATATTAATATAAGTTGACATTTTTTACAAATTAGATAGTCATAGCCAATAAATTATGAATTTATTGTTGGAAAAAGTATGGGACAATAAACCTTTTCACACTCAGTTGATGAAAATATAAACTGATATGGTCTTTTTGGACAGAAATTTGTCCAGCTATAAAAAATAAAATAAACACCAATTGACTTTGCAATTCTATTTCTATGATTCTATGCTAAAGAAATACTCACATGTGTGATTAAGCATATTTATATGCACAAATGTTCATTGTAACATTGTAGGTAATGATAAAATACCAGAAACAGCTTAAATGCTTATCAGAAGAAAAAGGTCAAATAAATTTTAGTACAGAATAGGAGTAGGCTTTCTAAAGAATGAGATAGAGCCTCATATACTGAAATAAATGCTTTTCAAGATATTTGAGAGTTTAAAAAAAAAGCAGCTCAATAATGTATATAGGATCATTCAATTTTGTAATTACAAATGACATACACAGGTACATGAAAAAAATTCTGAAGGCATGACAGCTGTCAGCTATGGGTAAGTATATGGAATTGATGTTGCAGTGATGAGGCAGAAATTTCATTTTTAAATCCATGTTACTTGAATACTTTACAGTTAATTTAATAAACTAATTTGCAATTTAAAAAGTAATGAAAAGGACTGACCTCAAGCATAATTAAATTGGAAAAGTGAGGGATATATGAAAATCACATGGAGAGAAAAGAGGTTGCATGAGGAATATATTGAAAGTTCCATGATTAGAAACTAATAATCAAAATATACATACTGTACATGCTAAGAGGTAATTGCTTTGACTTTTGGTGGATCAGATAATATAGGTGCATTTTTCTTGAATACAAACTCAAAAAAATGTAATTGCTACATGCAATTACCACCCCAATTTCTCTGCTAGTGCAAATGATACTCATTTTTACCAAATTATTTTTTAAAAATTATTGTACTTACTCTCAACGATTACTTGTCTGTCTTCCCAGTTATCTTTAATAAGCTGTATATTTCCAAAGTGTGCATCACTGTAAAAGATTCGGTTGGTACCTTTTCTTCTTTGATTATAGTCAAAAGCCAAGGCTATGACATTCTTGAAATAATGTGGGTTCTCATATGGCCTTATCGGTGAATTTAAATTGGTTTCATCAGAAAGATGTATACTTTTTAATATTGTTCTCCCTGAATACAGCAAATAGCCTTCATGCCTTAGGCAAGTAACTCCATCCTCTGCCAAATATCCGTGGGCACAAGTGCAAGTTCTCCGAGAATTTCCTCGATAAAGACAGAGTTGCTGACATCCACCATTGTCTTTGGCACAAACATTGGTCCCTAAAGAGGAAAAAAAGATACATATATACACAAATATATATATTTGTGTTTTTCTTTTGTCTTTCAAATAATTTTTTCTTACAGAAATATTTTAAAAAATAATGTTGAATAGCCTGTCTTTTAATTCTTAATACTGGTCAATAAAAAAAATCACATACTTTCTAGTACTGATTTTTTTTCATACCAGTTTAAAATCTTGGATTTCTCATTTCAAAGATCACATTCTTCTGCTCCAAATACCGTTCAAATAAAAGCATTAAAAATTTTCCTCAATCAGCCAGTTAAGTGTATAACACTTTTTTGAAACTTGACGCTGAAATTGCAATAAGTTTTATGTATTATAATCTTTGGCACAAGTAACAATTCTCTCAAAACATGAAGTGAATTCACCAACAAACAGTGCACTGCTTTAAAATCTTGTCTATGAAATATGAAAGCTATCAAAGAAATTTACAGCTACAATGCACTGAACCTCCTAAGTGTATTAAGCATAAGTTTTTGCTTCAGTTTTTGAGTGAAGATGTAATATACTATTAAGATTTCTCCATCAGGCTAATTTTCCTCCATGAATCCATCATCAGCTCCAAAATTATTATACCTATCTTTGATATCAAGAAAATTAACTACAATTTATTTTAATGAACATTAATATGGATATTTAATGACATAAAATAGACATTTAATTTAATTGAGGTAAATTAAAAGAAATATCCAAACCACCATCTTATCAGTTTCAAAATACAAATTTTAAGGAAGTAATGACTTCCGAAATATTTCACACCAATAGCAAACTTATGAAGCCATAATCACTTTATATATCAAAATATAAAAAACCCAAACACGTATTTGTAGCTACTTTTTATTCTCTAATATCCTAATTGTGCTTTGTATTTTTTGTTGAATATGTATATATATCAAGATATTCTATATTACTTTGCTCAAGCCTATACTGAAGACATGTCAGGTATGTAACATGTCCATACAAATACACTGTTCTAGGCAAAAACATGCATGTATGAACTATTATATATGCATTTCATTAGGCTACTGTATGATTTTTGTAGGAAATTAGATGTAAAAGATAGAATTTTGAGGTTTTGGATTTATATAAGAATCCCTAACTTAAGTCCGATAAATGTTTAAAAAATAAGAGAGGAATAACATAAGATGTATCCATTATATAAGAGTGCTGACCTTTCTCTCTTACTCGGTTAAAGATTTTAACCTCCTTCAGGTTGACTCCAAGACCTGTTCTCATGGTTATGGTTTCTGTAGCATCATTCTTGTGGCCTCTTCTGATGGACCCGTTGGCATGTGCTCTGACAAGAAGTTGAACATACATGATCAACAATCTTTAAGTAATTCACATTAAGTCAGTTATTTAAACTGAAGATAACAGATGGCCAAGCAGAAGGGGAAAGAAACCAACTTTAGTCTGTGACACTGAAATGCTTGAGCTTGGAATAGCAAGAGTGCCTGACTTTCTGTGGAAATCACATGGCTTTGTGAGATCCTTTTTGTGACCTTGCTAAGAACTGGCTAATCCTACAAGGGTAAAGCAACTGGCACTGAAATAACATTTTGAGACTCAAATACTATGAAAAAATAAATTACCTGTCAGACCAGTAGATGTAAGCCCCAAAGACCGCAACTGAAAACATATCCACATTGCTCCCTGACAGCACCATCTCACGATTCCCTCCAGTCTCAAGGTCGATTCTTTCTATTTTATCTGTACGAGCATCACACCAGTACAATTTGTGTTCCTAAAGATCGGTTGAAAAGTAATATTACAAGCTGTTTTGGACTAAGTGGTTTATTAAAAAAATAAGAGAACAGTATGAGTGGATTAATGCAAGTTGGCAGTTAATGCACTTTAAATACGTAAAAATCCAACACACCTCATAGTCAATGGAGATACCATTTGGCCATGCTATTCCCATGCTTACAAGGATAACCTTCTCTGAGCCATCTAAGCGAGCCTTTCCAATGCAGGGCATCTGTCCCCATTCAGTCCAGAACAAATAGCTGAAATGAAATTGTTGATTTAGAGTAATATGCAAATAAACATAAAAACACATATTATTAATAATAAAGCAGAAACATCCATACCAATAGAACAAAAATAATACATTTTAGAAATCAATACACGTGTGTTTGTGTTTACAAAAAAATAATTTCTTATTGTAAAAAATGTTTAGCTATGCATAGAAATCACAAGGATGGATTCTAAATTCCTCCAAAATACTTTGCTCATGCTACTCCCTGTCTGAAATGCTCTTCTCCAACCTGTTTGACTAATTTGCTCTTGTTCTTATTTCAAACATCATTTCCCTCAAAAATTCTTCTGTGTTCTGATTACTGGACCACATACTCTGCATGGATTAGAGTGGCAAATTTATAGTGTTACATTTCTTATATTTCTTTACGGTGTTATTTTTTACTAATGTCTTTTGCCTCCACTGGACAATAAGCTCAAGGAGGACAGTAATCTTTTCTCCTTTTCATTTACTAGGACACCTACAGCACTAGGAAATTAGGAAACTTTGAAAATAAAAATTAGTGGTGGATAAATATTTAATTTATTAATGCATACATGAATGCACTATAATTTCAATTCTGTCCAAGTACACTGCTAAATGTAACTATTCTAATTTGAATTTTGTAAGTTATCCTGTGAAGCGATCATAAAACATGGGTTCATACAAAAGCAGACATTCCTATTTTAGTAATCTCATAATGCAAAATGGAATATGGAAGGAAATGAAATACAGGAAGAAAATCCAGAGCATGCTGAAATAAAACAAGTCAAAAAAACTAAATGTAGAAAAACAGAAGGCAGATTATCTGTGCTTTTTTTTCACTCATTCATTCAGCATATGTAATATTTATATTTCAAATTTATATTACAATACAAAATGCAAGTTTTCAGATAAATAGGATTCACTCTTCTGAAGTTATGTCCACTGAAGTTTTTATTCAACTGTCAGAAAATAACAATGATTAGAATTTAGAAAAATATGGCAATCATTGATTCATTCAGGCAAAAACGGGTAGTATTCTGTGCATATTAGAATACATATATGAGTGATCATACATGAGAAAATGAGATTGCATATAGAAAAATCAAATCAAAGATGTGCATTCATATTTAGTATCCACTTAATGAACTTACTATTTATCCATAAAAAAGATACTTAAACTATGTAAAAATACATGTATTCCCTTTATGCATATTATTTTGATTTATTTTAAAAGTTGATTTTTTTTTCCTGAAAATGCTATATAAAATAAATGTGTTGGACTTTTACAACCAGATGAAAAGGAGGTGTGGCTAGAATTCCAAGTATATTAATCCTGAAGAAGCTTTCGTTCATATTCACAAGCTCTATAAATCAGAAAGGGAAATCTTTGTAGTGAGAAATCCAACTAATATTTTATTGGTTAGATCTAAGTTGATACAGGTATGAAAAAAAAAATCTATGCTTGCATTAAAGTTAAGAATTTTTAAAATTTTAATGGGGAGTCTCATTATATTAAAAAATAAATTAGATAACTAAGAGGCCAAATTTGTTGACCCATTTAACTTTTTAAGGAAAAATTTCAGCATTAATAATGTGCCTAAAATGGCTAATCAGTCACTGTGTTAAAATGGCAAGGGATGTGACACTGAAGAAGGCATTGTGGGAGCCAGGACAGACAGGTGCTTATTTATTCAGTCTGATTCTTGTCACCTACTTTAACATACTCCAGACTTCAAATATGAAAGGAAATATGTACAATATACCTTTTATTTAATAATAATCTGCTTTCAAATGCACTAAGTGAATAATAAAAATACTATTTTGAGTGAGCAGGGCAAATCAGCCATTTACATATTGAAGCTCTAATTCTCACAGGTATGGAAACTGTGGCTCAGGAAGTTAATGATCCCCAATCGCACAGATGATAAGGAAGGGTCCAAGCCAGGAACTTCACTCAGGCTTTCTTAACCCAGGCCTGTGGTGTATGCTCTATGTTGTCTCACCAAATATAAATATAATACAGCAATATAATAATCTTATACCAAAAGTTATTTTTCCCTAGGTATAAGGAATAGAACAAAGATCTTCATACTTAAACATGCCATGAAAAAGGTCTTAGTATTGAGGAATAAGCCTCTCTTGTTCTTTTTTTCTCAAGTAGTCTCTGTTTATTTTAAATCTGCAATACTTCCATGCAGGAGTCTTGGATGAATGATAATAAATTTAAGAATTAAAATTATTCAAAATAAAATTGTTTTGAATACAGATTTTACCCAAGTTTTCCGTAGTGATTTGATAAATCATCATTATATATGAAGCCAAATCTGACTGCGGGAATCACTTTTACAGCTAAATAATTTATCAACCTAATAAAACTAAAAGATTCTATATACCTACTAAAATTAAGCAACATCTTATGAATGTCAGGAAAGGAGTAGTTTATTTGCTCCTTAAACTGAAATTAAAAATAAAGAATTGATTGGGGCGCCTGGGTGGCACAGCGGTTAGGCGTCTGCCTTCGGCTCAGGGTGTGATCCCGGCATTATGGGATCGAGCCCCACATCAGGCTCCTCCACTATGAGCCTGCTTCTTCCTCTCCCACTCCCCCTGCTTGTGTTCCCTCTCTCGCTGGCTGTCTCTCTCTGTCAAATAAATAAATAAAATCTTTAAAAAAATAAAAAATAAAAAAACTAAAGAATTGACTAGAATTAGCACCTTGGGAACCTTTAGGGATTATAACTAAATGTAGAGAAAGAACACTAAGCTTATAAAACTGCAGGGAGAAACTTATGAATAATTTAAGATAGTAATTTACATAAATGTACTTGAGATAACTTTAATGAACATAGATTCTTTGTATCTAAATGTGATTTTTCACGAAGGGAAGAAATGAAAAGCCTTGTGTCTGGTTTTTGAAACCCCATGGAAATTAAGATTCAGTGACAGCATTACAGATTGATGTTGTTCCCATTTGAGTTCAAAATTCGCTGTAGTGAAATGGTTGTTGAGTTGTGTGATATAGTGAAGGAAAGTGCCTTTACAGTATCAGCTTGGTTAATCTAGCACTGAAAATACTTCTCAAGTTTATTCCAGACCTAGAAATTTTCAGAATCATAAAAATCAAATGCTGTGTTGTATCATTGAAGTTTTTCGGGAGAGTAATTTGTTCTAAACTGTAAATTCCCATAATTACAGAGGCTTGCGGTTACATAATTTAAAATCACTAAATTTAAAAAGGGACATTCAGAAGTGGTTTGAAGAATTATAAGAATAATGTCAGAAATCATCATAACACCAATATCCATACTGTCTTAATGAGACACTCAGAAGTTCTTGGCAGGAAAATGTGCAATGAATACATATTATGTTCCAATATTAGCATCTAATTAATTATTGACATTTGAATAATAGGTAAAATATTCCATTTGGTAGCATTGGAATTCCCAAAGTGCCCAAAAGTGTATTGAGTTTATCATATGACCATTGTACTGATACCATAATTACTTTACTTACAGGTACACTTAGAAAGGAAAACAAATCTTTTTCTCTCAAAATTAGTTAAAGCTCAAAAATATAGAAAATATTACAAATGCCCTTGTATAATTTTAATTTTTTTTTTTTTTTTGAGAAATAAAGCTAACATGAAAACAAAGCTTTGGCTTTGGTGGGGAAGGGTAAAAAGTGTGAGGTAGAAAGAAGAGAATAAGTCCAAGTTATTATAAAAGGAATAGGTTTAAATGTGATTCCTTTAGCTATAAGAACAATAATGAAAAGCAACTAATTTGAAGCAATCATTTTCTTTGAATTTAAGATTCTTTTTTTGACTGCTAAACTATCTCCTTTGAACATAGATCTGGGTTGCAATTTTTACAATAAACTCACCATTTCTTCCTATTCTTACACACTTGTAAGAGAGCATGCTTTATATACTTTATCAGATATGCTAAAGAAAGATGAGATAACCAAAAGTTTCCATGCTGGCACAAAAATGAAGATCATGTAATTCTTTTATAGGTAAATGCCTTGATTGAGAAGAGAATCAAGAATGTTATTCCCTCTGCCACACTGGGAGGTCAACAGTGTATTACTTTATCAGCAGAAAGAATAAAAAACCCAAAAAGGAACAAAACAAAAAACCCTACAAATTAACAATAGCAGCTAACCTTTATGTGAGCATGAGCTTTTATTTGACAAAAACTGCTTGTAACTTTCAATGTTAGCAGTTTCATCAGAATTACTTAAAACTCATACTTTGTAAGCCAGTGTGTCAAAGTCTCCATCTTTAGGCTACATGCAAATAACATGAAACTTTGAATACATTTCATGAATACATGAATTGACATCCTTCATCCCCTAGGAGGAAACGGTGTAAAGTAAAACCTTCTCTATTCCTGTGAGGGCTTCTTCACATTTCTTTTTTCTTCATTTAATGTGCAGTTTTGTTTTGAGAAAGCATTACATGCCAATCCCAAATCACTTTTCAAGTCCAGAATGTGTTACTACTGCTAAGAGGTTCCTGTGATATAAAAAGAACTCAGGCACAGATAGCAGAACATTTGCCAAAAGGAAGAGTCTAGAGACAGTATAACCTTGAACACTACTTCTCTTTTTTCTTTTTTGTCTGTGGTTTGGTGGATGATTCTCAAATGTATTCTCTTACTGCAGTCATGTAGTCACTTGACAAATTAATTAGGTACCTATTAAGTGCTAGCAGCGGATGACACCAAATGAAGTGGCCTTAGTGACCCTCATGAAACTCACTGTTTAATGGTAGAGGAAAATGGGCCAATAAAGAATTACCTAAAAAAAAAAAATGCCAATAGAAATACTTGAAAGTTGCTAGCCGTAAGTCTCTAAGCCACAAAAGTACAGGCTTCAACACCGAAAATGTGTGATGGTGAAAGAAGTTGTCATTTCTATAAACAATTCAGGAATGAACTCTTCTTTTGAGCCAAAATAAAGATATGGGCCATCTGGGTTGTTCTCTTTTTCTGTTTAAGCTTAAAATAATATTTATCATTTATTCTACAGGTCTTGCTCTGGTTTCTGTTATTCTTACATCAGATTCCTTCTTGATTCCCTAGTTTGCAATGTTGAGTGAAACAATTATTACGTGTATGCCCAGCCAATACTGGAGAAGTATCAAGAAAAATTCTTCACAAAGAAAAATATATTATGCATCTGTAATGCTATAGCATATTATGTTTACAGCTTGTATTATATTTAGTTATTTAATTAACTTCCTGCCTCATTGCACATCCTTTCATTTTAATAAATGTATATGTACATGTATGATATTACTTTGCTATTTACATGTTTCACAATGTTTTTCCTGAGTAAAGGGTTATATTTATTCATTTTTGGTTATCCGAAATATATAATATTTGGTGTGTCCCTATAATACAAATTTTTTCCTATGAAATATTTAATACCTAGATTCCTAGAGGCTAGACTCCTAATCATAAGCTGATTTAGAATTCTTAAAATATTACACAGAAATTTCCAATTTGTTTCATGACCTCTAACCTGTCTGATACATCAGTCATATCCAACCTACCCTGGATATTCCACATGAAAAGATACTGAGACAATTTCCATAGGTACATGAGAAAGAAAGCTTTCAAACTTCTCTTTTACCCTTTCACCACAGTTTTATTGGTCAGATCCCTTAAAAAATCAGGGTAAGTTGATACATTTGTGTGTGGCTATTTCTGGTTTCCATTCAACATGGCTTTGGTCTGGACCAGAAGATCCCTCCTGTAGAGGGAGTTGGCATGACGTTTCTGGCCTCTCTTTCTCCTCCATCAGCCACAGAGCTACAATGATAGCCCAAGGCATCTTGATTACTTCCAGCCCTTCTTCCCTGCTTTTAGCAGGGAGGATAAGATCCAAGATTCATGTTTAGAGGTTAAGGAATGAAGACGAAGCAATGGTAAAAGATTAGGTAAGCAAAACCTAACTAGCTTTTTTTTCTTTTAACTTTTTTTTTTTTTTACTTCTTTTGTTGTTGTTGTTCAATTAGCCAACATATAGTACATCATTAGTTTTTGATGTAGTGTTCAACAATTCATTAGGTGTGTATAACACCCAGTGCTCATCACCACATGTGCCCTCCTTAATACCCATCACCCGGTCCTAACTAGCTTTAAAACAAGGGTGTTTGCAGAATTTTTGAGAAAATTCCTTGTGAAAAATAGTGTGACGCTTTCTTTTTTTCGTTATTATAATTTGTTTATATGCCTCTCTTATTAGAGACCTGAAGAGAAAACTGCCTATAATTTGGGGCATGATTGTGGTGTTTCTGAGTTATTTGACCATCACGGTATCTTAATATTACATACTAACACCCTGATTCCACCATTATTTCAACTGAAACTAAATTTAAATCTACTTGTTTTTTATATGTGTTATCTTGCCTTAAGATAAAAGCATACTTTAGGATATGGTGTTAAGCTATGCTATACTCTTGCTATCTCAAAATATGTTAAACTATCATTCAAGAACTTCTGTATATTGTTAAGCATATTCTAAAAGCATATATATATATAATCAATCAAAGACCACTTGACAATATGTAGCTGTTGAATGCCAAGATCCCATATTAAGCTGAATCCTATGGAAAGAAACACTTTTCAGCAAGTTATTTAGGATCACAAAAATAAAAAGCCAGGTTAACAAAACAATGTACATCCTGGTGTCTTAAAAAAAAAGAGTATTTGTGCTTCACTTAGAAATCATACACTATGTGAAATTAACAAACTTTTTTGGTATTATACGAGGTGACATACTGTGACTTCTATAGAAAGTCAGTTTTTACCATAAAAAATTATTACATTTCAATTTTTTTAAAAGGAAGCACTGCCTTACAAAAAAGTCAACAGAAGGAAGAAAC
This sequence comes from Ursus maritimus, assembly GCF_017311325.1. Taxonomy (NCBI): domain Eukaryota; kingdom Metazoa; phylum Chordata; class Mammalia; order Carnivora; family Ursidae; genus Ursus; species Ursus maritimus. The sequence continues at coordinate 86,074,092 of NW_024423343.1, read as the reverse complement.
TAATTTTTCAAGCTGAAGTAAATTCATACATGCTTTCTATTTTGCATTTGGATACATTTTAAAAGACTTCAAGTCTCCATTGTTTAGAATAGGCTTCATGCACACTTTTCAAGACACATTTATATCTTGGATTCAGCTAATTTACTCCATCATTGTTCACCTTTTACTTTGGCAATGTTACCTGACATGTTTTAACTTCAAACGGAATATGAAAACGCTGTACTTTATTCATATGATATGAATTTTGACACCTAAATGTCTATGTAATATTACCTGGAAACTAATGTTTCAATAAACATTACCTGAAAATCAGCATAGCATTTAAAAAGGTGTATCAATTCTTAACTATAAATCCTGAAAAAATATCTATCCATGTGACTTAATTAATATTTAAGAAATATTTTTAAGAAGAAGTGAGGGTATGGAGGTAAATAATATTTGAATTACTGCTACATATTTCAACGGTTCCTTGTTTTGCGGATTAAAATGTAAATTTTGTTTTGGTGTGCTCAAAATTAGGAAATCAAAAATATTTAATGAGATCCTCCAGCTGAGTCTGTGCTGAGCTCACAGTTGCAATGGAAAGAGATGGGAAATCTAAGAGACATCTGGAGACAAGAGATGACAGGAGTTAGTGACAGATGAAAAACTACAGAAAATCTAAAGTAAGTTTCAATCTTGTCAGGACAAAAAGACATACCATGGTTAGGAAAAGAAGTCAGAAGACTAAAGGTAGGAGGATATGTTGAATTTCTGTGACAGTGGACATTCAAACAAAGATTTTCTAAAGAAAAATGGAAATATAAGTAAAGGAATGAAGATAAGATTTTGGATGCAATGCAGTGATTAATGTAAAAAAAAAAACATGAAAATGTGTTTTGAAGGATAAATATATCAAGAGAGGGAATGGCCTACAAAGACATACATGAAGAGAGAGAAGTGCAGAGGAGATATATGTAGGGGGTGAGAGAGAGCAAAAAGAACTCAGAGAAGGTAACAGAGAAAATAAATTCTTGAATGGATAATCAATGGAGAAATATGTCAAAGAGAAGGCAAATGGTGTGAAATCTAAAAAAAAAAAAAGTCTCTGAATTTGGCTATGGATAAATTTTACAATTCTGGAAGGAACAGAACGTCTCTATTCTAAGAAGTTGAGAAATAAACATGCGCAGAGAAATAAGACACTGTTTTTTGAGGGGGGGTTGTTTTTTTTGTTTTTCAAATGAGAGAGATCTGATCCTATTTGAAAAACAAAGGGAAAGGCTTCATTGAAAGGAACTGATTAAAGATGACAGAAGAGTTACTGCTTGAGATACCTGAGAAAATTAAAGTGGAGATTTAAGTAAGAAAGAAAACTTTCTCTGAGGTTATACTCACTTATTTTAAAACATTCACAGCATAAATTCATAATTCACACATCCCACTTTCCCATACCATATCATCTCTATCACAATTAACCAACGAATTTATTTAATTGCTTTACTACTCACTGAAAACTTTGCCATCTTCTCCCTCCACTGCTGACATTCTTAGGGACTTCATGACCCATGTTGAGGACCTGTGAACATCTCAGCTTATGTTCACCTCATCTGTTCCAGGGACCTATATTCCTCGTTTGCCTCTGCCTTACATAAGCAAGGCCACACACCCATCTTAATCACCACATGGGACTGTTCTATTTCCAATTTTACCAAATCTGAAATCATCGCTTAACTTACAGCGTTGTCTTGGTCGTTCATGTCCTCATTCCTTACTCTGACCTTAACCTGCTGCTCTTGGTTTCCATGATTCCATCACTAACTTCAAGACCTCAGCTCCTGACCAGCAACTCACTACATTCCATTACAATCCAACTTTGAATCTGTCACCACCTGCTCCCTTTCTCTCTCTCTCTCTTTTTTTCTTCTGGCTACTGCTAAGGTGTTGAATATTACTACTCAAGGTTGTAGAAACATACTAATTAGATTCTAGAAATCCATCCCAGCGAGATTCATGTTGCTTTAAGTCCTTCATATTCTATTCACCCCAATAGTTTCAGCAAAACTATCCATTTAAAGCTGCTAACCTTACTCCTATGACTATCACCTATGAGCCTATGAGTTTCTTCAATGTCACTAATTTTAATTGCTAAAATGTATTTTATTTTGCATCCTGTTTCTTCCCTCCAACTCCAAAACTAGAAGGGGGAGAGAAATTCCCCTAATTCAATCCTCCCACTTAAATTTACCTCATTTAATCCTTTCAATAACCAAAAAGGACATAGGCATGTGAGATCAAAATATTTCAAAAGTTCTCAAAAGTAGGAAACATCAAGCTGGAGTTCCAAACTGTAGTGGACACTGTTGGTGCGCCACCTAGACACCCTCAGATCTTGTTTCCTATTTCTATTATCGCTAGTGCCCAGCTTCTGTGTCCTTTGTCTCTAACAGTTCCCACAGGCACTTTTCTTGAGAGGACAGGAACTAGCAATTCTTCTTTTACAAGCAATGCTGAGAGTTAGAAATCGTGGGAGTATAGGTCTCCCAGAGGTTGCCTTCATCCAATGAATGGTTGGGTGGGAGTTTGAAAGCCAAACTCCCTTGCTCTCAAGTGAGGTTTACACTCCAGAGCTCCCAAGTAATCAGTTAAGACCTGGACTTTGCTCACAGTTGAACATTTGTTTGGTCTCTTCTCCTTTCCTATCCTGCTTCTCTTCCATTTCCTGAATTGAATTCTCATTCCAGGATCTGTTTCTAGGATACTTAATGTAAGACGCAAACTTTGTCCACCTGCTTTCTGGTCCCCTATTCTGCCTGCCCCACCCTATTGCTTCTTCCTTGTCCAAGTTCCTCCTACATCCCCTGGAATTTGCCTTTCTGCCAGTTTCTTCCCCTCTGCCTATGAACATGTGAAGTACCCCCTGACTCCTGCACTTAGGAAAAGTTCCTCCATACCCTACTATCTTCTCAACCTTTTTATTGTTCCCTCTTTCCCTTCGTTGTCCAATTTTTGTCACTGTAGATGAAATATGCTAATTCTACATTCTAATTATCTTTCATTTATTCATTCTTTATATTTGGCTTCTGTCTTTACCAATTTCCTGAAATTGGTATCATCCTGATCATCAACTACATGTTCTCATCCTTGCTTTAATCTCTCCTAAGCTCTTTACTGCTGGCACACTCTTCTCCCTGGAACTGTCTTCCCTTGTCTTGATGATAGAGTAATTTTCTGATGACTTGAAATGCCCACTTCTCTTTCTCTTTTGCCTCATTGTTGATTTTCTTTTTCCCCTCTCATAATCATTCCATCCCCTAACTATAAACATTCTCCATTTTTGTCCTTAGACTTCTTTTTTTTCTGTACTCTTTCATGGGTAATCTCATCCACTACCATGGTTTATTGCAGAGTCTGAACTGTTGGAATAAACCAAAGTGACTTTATATTTATCCAACTCCAGATTGCATATACTCTGCTGAATATCTTTTTTCCAGAACATGCTATCTCAGGAAGAATCCAGGACTTCCAAGACAATTTTAGTTAAAAGAAAAAAATAATATTGTTAAGATTAATTTTTCAGGCATAAAAGACGATCTTTCTAAATCCAAACTGATATTTCATATGTATTTTAAAATTTTTCCCTCTCTCCAGCTTCGATCAGACTCCTGATGGCCTGAGGACTTGCAGTGAGAAAGTGACTTTTTTCTTTTCTTTTCTTTTCTTTTCTTTTCTTTTCTTTTCTTTTCTTTTCTTTTCTTTTCTTTTCTTTTCTCTTTTCTTTTCTTTCTTTTCTTTTCTTTTCTTTACATTTCTTTTTTCTCTTTCCTTTTCTTTTTCTTTTCACTTACTGCTCTTTTCTATTTATTTTAGTCTCCCCTTTATATATTTGCCTCTAGCTCTCTCCATTACTTGGCTTGAGGGTAAAGAAAGAAGCCCCTCCCCCATAAGACTCTGTCTAGGATAATAACTATTTCTAAGAATTTCCTAATTTAAAAAATGCTACAGTTTCAATAAATTCTCATTACACTTCTAACCATTGCTTATGTGGTGTCTTTGAGGCCAGAAAGAAGGCTTAGGAGAGAGCGTCTGGGACCATTTTAGATTCCACTTGGTAAAGTGGAGAAGGTGTTCATGGCAATTTCTTTAATATGTGAGGAATGGTATTGCCTATTTTATGGTTCCAAGTTATCCCAGCTACATCATGGCTCTTCCCTATGTAGCTATACTCTTGCCAATGGCTTTTGCTTTGCCATTACCAATGCTTTGATTATTCTATCTCTTCTTCATATAATATGTTCCCACCACATCTCAGAGACCCCTTTTCTTGAAGTCTTCTCCATAAAACCTCGACTAAGCATCACCATTGCTGTTACTACCCTCACTACGATTACCTACTCTGATTATATGTAATCTCTTTTCTTAAAATTCAATGTAACTTTATAAAGATCTTACAGAGGGGCGCCTGGGTGGCACAGTCGTTAAGCATCTGCCTTCGGCTCAGGGCGTGATCTCAGCGTTCTGGGATCGAGCCCCACATCAGGCTCCTCTACTAGGAGCCTGCTTCTTCCTCTCCCACTCCCCCTGCTTGTGTTCCCTCTCTTGCTGGCTGTCTCTCTCTGTCAAATAAATTAATAAAATATTTAAAAAAATAAAGATCTTACAGAAATTATGTTAACATGAGATTTAGAGATGAGATTTAGGCTTGAGTCATACTGATCTAGTCTTTTTATACCTGAAAATGGATCTCACGTTATAATATGAAACTATTACTTTAACTGAAATTTTGTATTTGTTTAAACAGAAACTCATTGTGAAAAGAAGCAGCATCTTATTTTTATACTATCATACTTAACAGTGCCTACCAGTGTCTCTCACACAGTAAGCAGTCTTATTTTGTCAAGATGTACTGAACTGAAGGCTGAAGAAGAGATGGAGATGCCCTGACATGACCTTGCACACAGTGTGCTGCACTCACTGAATGTTTTTTTAATAAACTGACAGAAAGTAGAGTCTATGTGGATCCCTTTGCCTGATGTTCTCAATCGTTCTAGAGAAGAGTAGGTATGTTTTTATGCTAAGACGGCTATGGAGATATAAAAAGAATACTTAAAGAAAAGAAGACCTGGAACAACAACTTGAGGTCGTATACTAGGTTTTGACAAAAAATGAAAAAGAAAACTACAGATTGGCAAGTCACAGCAGCAAGAGGCCTGCTAAACTGAACTGCATGAATCTATAATAGGCCAGGCACAAGACACTTTCGATCATACAAATGAAGTGTTGGGCTTATTACAAATACAAGGGGAAGAAATTCTCTATTAGAAAAACTCATTTCCTGTGTATCTCTGGGATTTCATAACATTCAAATTATATTTGCTCCTACCATTAGAATAATCATCCACAATACAGCAATTGATCAAGTTTTCTCTATTGAGGCTATAATGATTTATTGCTTGATTATAAATTATACTTTTTTATTTAAAGATTTTTATTTATTTATTTGACAGAGAGACAGGCAGCGGGAGAGGAAACACAAGCAGGGGGAGTGGGAGAAGAGGAAGCAGGCTCCCAGCGGAGGAGACTGATGTGGGGCTCGATCCCAGAACGCTGGGATCACGCCCTGAGCCGAAGGCAGACGCTTAACGACTGAGCCTCCCAGGCGCCCCATAAATTATAATTTAAAAAGAGATTTTAAAATACCATCACATTGGAAGAGTACATTTTTATTTTTAAGTTTATGAGTGTGATGTAGACATATTCAATTGAGCCATTTGTTATATTCTAGGAATTAAACAGAAGCACACCCTCCCTTCACAGTCTTAATATATAAGGGCATACACACGGTTGTAGGCAAGGGGCTCTACAGGGGAAGGGGAAGTCAGACCCAACTCAAAATTATTTTATAAGCCTCCCCTCTCCTAATTTTTTCCTAGCATTTTCTCATTATGGCTTATCCTCTTTTACTTACATTTTTAACCTTTAAATTTTCAGTGCAATTTTATCCTGAAACTGTTAAAACTGTTTTCTTGTATGTTTGAAAGTTTTGGTTATTAATTTTTGTAACGTTTACTAATATATGTGTGCATGTGTACTATGTAACACACACATGCATATGCATATGCATATACTGTAGCATGATTTTGGAGTTTAGAAAAACCTAACTCTCCCACATATCCACTTGAGAGCAGACTAATATTTAAAAGAGCTGACTCAGTTTCCTTATCTGTTAAATGGAGGAAATAATATTACTCTAGGTTTGTTGTGAGCTTTTAAATAGATTGATAGGGTAATAGAATTCCTGGTATATTAGATATAGGGTATATGAGAGAGACACCAAAGTTCATACCAAGTGTTTTGACCTAAGCAACTGAAATAACAGAACTGGCATCAACTAATGGAGGACTCATAATTGTAGAGAACGATTCAGTTTAGTTTTGAACCTGTTAAGGTTAAGATTTCTGGTGGATCTCCTTTTGGTTATCTTGCTGCTAGCAAACCCCTCCAAATTTAAAGGCTTAAAACAACAATAACTTAATTGCTTCTACATTTGTAATTTGATCAGAGCTCAGCAGGAACAACTCATCCCTTCTTCACATCCACCAAGGTGCCATGAAGGGTAAGGTGACATAACAGCTAGGGACTAGAATCATTTAGATTCACTCACTCAACATATCTAGTAACTGGTGCTGGCTGTCAGCTCGGACCTTAGCTAGGGTTGTTGGCTGAAACACCTACATTGGCCCCTTCATGGTGTTGCTTGGCTTCCTCACAGCAGAGTGGCTGGTTTCTAAGAATGTCCCAAGAGAACCATGTAGAAGTTTTATTTTCTCTTATGATAAGCCTTAGATTTTACATGGTATCACTTCCATAATAGTCATAAGCCTACCCAAATTCAAGCATGTGGAAAAGATGCTCCACTTCTCTGTTTGGAAGAGTCGATATCACCTTTTAAGAAGAGCATGTGGAATGGCAGATATTATTGTAATCATCTTGGAAAATAAAATCTGCCACAGATTTGTAATCGAAAATGTTAAAGAAGTAGTACATAACATAAAAATCTAGAGCTTAGAGTGAGGTGTGGTCTGGCTATCAACATTTTATAGTCTTTAACATTTAGGTGGGATGAGACTACCAAAGAAGAGAATAGCACCAAAGACTGAGTCCTGGGAACTCCAACATTAAGGTGTTGAAGAGAAAATGAACTAAGAAAGGAGAGCATGTTGGAATGACTAACTGAAATGGAAAAATCAAGAGAATTGGTTTCCTTCTTCCTCATAATGTCTCTTTGAAATCCACCTCCTCAAGGTCTACCTTAGTAATCGAAACTGAGTTTGTTGTGTATACTGTTAGGTCTGGGACCTTATACCAGCCCATGTATGAAACATAACTTGTCTAAATACGTCAAAACAATCTCTTCCCTTTGGCTAGTGACTAATCTAAGGATGGGCATGTAACCCATTTCTGGTTAAGGGATAACAAAGGAATTGACATAAGGGTGTTTTTCTTCTCAAATACAATCTAGCAAGGAAAAGCTGTTTTTATCCTCTCCCCTTCTTCTTAAGTGTAAACATACTCCCTGATGATATATGAGGCATGTTGTAACAATGGGACCATACCACCAAGTCTAAGACAGACTATAACCTAGTAAAGATAACAGCTGGAAAAAACAGAAAGGAAAAACTCTTATGGGCTTACACTCTATAAATTTTTGCATCCAAGAACATTCTTAACCAATGCAGGTTTTTAAATTTTTACATCGTAATCTTAGCTTGAAGTGTGACAAATTGGAGGTGTTATATCTTTCTCCTATATTAACCTTCTTTGTTTCCTTTTTCACTGTACTAATACAATGACTTAACTTTATAGCATTTGTCAAGAAACTGAAGCAAATGATGATATAGGAAAGCCTACATACAACATAAAACAAAAAGGAAAGTTTGCAGATTTTCACGAGAGCCGATTTGATGTTTTACATAGATTGACTTCATTCTAAATCAGCACTGCGGGTCACTTGTCCACCCCTCCAAAAGGAAGAGGAGGCCTATTAACATAAAAATATCCGCCCTTTAAAAACAAACAAAAAACTCTGAAGTCAAATCATACTAGCAATGAAAGAAACACAGTGGTGGCAACTTATATAAAGTTTTATAATAGGACTACTTCTATATTATTGGTTAAGAGAAAAGCTGTTATCAGTCAGCATTTTATTCTTTACCAGCCACTGTACCAGGCCCTGGGGATAGAGAAATAAACCAAACACACATGACTTCTCTCCTCATAGTACAGTGAAGAATGGAGACATCATCCAGTCCCAGTGAAAATAGAGACACTAAGCAAATAAATATAAGCAAATAAGCAAATATTAGTGCACAGAATTTATATAAAAAAATGAAAGTAATGAGAGTACTAGGTATTTTGGTATCATAGAATAGAACAATCTAATCTGTTTACAAAGGCAGGGAAGGATAAATAAAATTTAGCCAAGTAAAAGTAGGAAGAAAAACACTGCCGATAAAGGAAAGTCGTTGTTCAAAGGGTAGGAACCAAAAAGAATAAGAAATATCTGAAAATATTCTTAAAACTACTTAGCCTAGCAGAGATTGAGATACCAAAGAGGCAGTAGCAGGAGTTTGAGACTGAATATTTACATAAGGCAGGATTAAGAAGGATCACAACAGGGGTGCCTGGATGGTTCAGTTGGCTGAGTGACTCTTGATTTCGGCTCAGGTCATGATCTCAGGGTGGTGATCTCAGGGTCTGTGAGATCCTGCCCTGCATTGACCCCTGCAGTAAGGCCCATATTGGGCTCCTCCCTCAGCATAGAGTCTGGCTGTCCCTCTCCCTCTGCTCCTCCCCCACCTGCTCACGGTCTCTCTAAAATACATACATACATACATACATACACATAAATACATAAACAAATAAATCTTAAAAAAAAAAAAAAAGAAGGATCACAACAGAAATTTTGGCCTTTACACAAAAGTCAATGGGGATCCCTCAAAAGGATTTAAACAAGATTATATTAAAAGAAAAAAAAATTCACTGTAACCTTTAACGATGTTAGGAGATGAATTGGGAAATTATTGCAGTGTTGTATGTGTAAGATAAGAACAGATTTAATTAGAGTGGGAGTTGCAAAGATGGAGAGTAGTAGATTGATAATATTTAGAAAGGAAATATTAACAGAACTTGATGGCAGATTGAATTCATTTCAGTTTTAGGTATGTACAGTTTGAGTGCCTATGAAATATCTAAATGGAAAAATGAAGATGTCAAAAAGGCAGGTAGACATATTTACCTGGAACTCAAAGGAAAAAAATACAAAGCTTGGGATGAATATGTTGTTTTGGTAATCATAGACTTATAAATGGAAACTGAAGCTTTAGAAATATTGAAGAATGAGGCTGGATATCAGCCATTCAGCAAATAAGTGAGTACTCATTTTGTAAAAAGTTGTAGGGTAGAGAATTGAGAATCTAGAAATATGTTGGTGTACTTACTTGGATTTACACATACATTAAAGAACTGCATAATAAATATAGCCCCATTAAATATATTCTGAAATATACATCACAGAGTGAAAATAAACTTTTTTTTTTTTTGCTAGGTGAAATATTGAGTTTCATTTCAAACATTATAACTAAAAATAAATATTAATATGGACATATGGATTTTTTAAAAATGAAACTTAAGAAAACTCACTTAAAACTCAAGATATATGTAAAGCTTAAAATTACCCTTTCTCTGGATGCACAGCTATAGATCTTGGTTGATCCAGGCCTTGGGAAATAATTACATAACGGAAAGAGCCATTGAGTCTTGCAACTTCAATTAAGTTGAAACCATGATCTGTCCAATATATGTTACCTAGGAGAAATACAGATGTGTTTATAATATGGTTGTGAGAAAGAAAATTATTTATTAGTTATAGCTAAAATTAACTTTCTGAGCATTCACATAACTATCAAGAAATCATTTACTTCCTATATTTTTTTAATGTGTCCACTTCCTAAGCGGAAAGCTGTAAATAAACTAATATGCAAATACTTCCCAATCTCACACATCTACAGTTTAAACCATATAATGATACATGTACATGTTAAAAATAAATTGAAACTTCTCTCACCCAAAGAAGGGATCTATTTTAACTTTCTACTGACCCCAGGCAAGAGAGAACTTCTAACACTTTTGTTTACCTGCCTCACAGTTCCCAGGAGATTTGGGCAAAGTTAACACTACATAATCTACTTCTGCATAAAAGCACTTGTCTAAAGACTCAAAGGCATTAGAAGGAATGAAGCCAAGAGCAAAAGAGACTATTTATTCCTGGGGCTAGAAGTAAAAAAAAAAAAAAAAAATTGTTATGAGTTGGAAACAGAATTTTTATGAAGGAGATTGAGACCCTAACAAAATAGGTACAAAATGGGAACAGAAAAAAACCATGGATTATACCAGCAATCCAGTCAATAGCTATCCCCTCCACTCTTCCCAAGCCATTGGTAATGATATCTTCTTTCCAAGTCTGATCTCTTTTAGCTCGGCTAATTTTATTGAAGCCCATGTCTGTCCAGTAGATGGTATCATTTTCTATGGATAAGACAAAAAGAAAAAAAAAAAAAAACAAAAAAAACATACACATACACTATAAAAGGTATCGATATATTATTAGGATCACATTGCATTAATATTTTGGGGGTTATCATCCTGGGTATACTAGGGTATAAATATTCTTCAGGACAGTTTACTAACACAAATAGCAAGAAAGATATTAAAACAACATGAAAGAACCTAGTCAAATGGTTTTTTAAAAGTACTTTGGAAATAAATGTGGAAATGACCTATCACATCCTTGATTATTTTTTCTTCATTTTTCTACTCATTTAACTCAATAAATACTTATTTCACATTACTTTGCAATCCTGATATCAAACCATGCTATTTTGGACCACAGTTTTTCTCTTCATACCTATACCTGTGTCTGAGTTCTCTAAATGTAAAAAGAATACTACTGGAGATAATCAACAAAGTCTCAAAGTAGAGAGAGAATGGAAAGAAAGATTTCAACTATACCAAGAGTGTTTTAAGCATAAGGTCATTCAAAATGTATAAAGTCTTAAAAATGCCCTAGCATTCAATTATTCCTTCTGAGGAACTAGTTTCCCAAATGTCAACTACAAACCCCTTAAATTATTTTTCAAACTCTGATTGTACAAATGGGCTTAAGAATACTTGAAAAATGGCTCTATGCTATTGCAGAGTCTTTAAATAACAGTGCTTTTTGAATATTTGAATGAAAAATGTGTCAAAAGATTATAAATGAAATATATTATATGTGCATGCATACGCATAAAGGGTAGCAATTATAGACCAATGATTTTAAAGATAGCCACCAGAAAGACACTGGGGACAAATCATTAAATAATAAATTTGCCACCAACTAAGTAAGTTTTTGTGTTGTGACCTACGTGGCCATTTGAAGAACAAATCCTTTAAGACCAATATAATTTCCGTCTGGCACAGTGACAGACTATGGAAATAAAGAAAAAGCAATTAGTATAATAAAGCCATTTATCAGTAAGTTTTGAGATTCCATTTCAAGTAAAATATAGTCTAAATTCTTTTGCTTGATTGAAAAAAGATTCCAAAACCCCCTTGTTCTCAAGAATGGTAAGTCAAATACATAATCGTTTGAAGCAGAGTAGATACCATTTTCAAATATATGTCTGGAAAGCAAGAATTTGTTTGATTTTTTCCAATTTTGTTAAATTATTAGTTAACATTTGAAAGAGTGAATCAATGAACAATAAACATTATTTTTGCATCAATACTAAGCATATGTCAAATCCAAATCTCTTCCACAAACATTAGACCCATGTATCTAACTGCCTACTTTGTATCTCCACTTGTATGTAGAGAAGGCAATCTTGGTATACAAAAGACAAATTCTGGATTTCTACGTGGAACACGCTCTCTTGCAGTCTTCCACATGGCAACTCTACATGCCATGATGGTATGATGGATGGTATCCCCATCCTTTGTTTTTTGGGCTAAAAACCTCATATTATCCTTGATTACTTTTTCTCAAACTTCACATCTAATCCATAACCCAAATACTCTAGTGTTCAATCTATCACCAAGCATTTCTGGTTCTTTTTATTCTTCTTTCAAATCATATCCATCATCAAACCACTTCTCACACTCTCTACTACTTACAGTGCAATCCAAACTACTATTAACTCTTGCCTGAAGCACAGTTGACTCTTGAACAACCTGAATTTGAACTGTGTGGGCCCATTCATACATGGATTTTTTTTTCAATAAATATACTGAACAATATTGATATAGTCACTGACAGACAATTTATCTCGTAGGCAGATGATGTAAACTTACAGCATCAATAAACTCAGTAAAGTATTTCTTTATTTTGAACGTATTTCTCTTACGATTTTCTTAGTAACATTTTCTTTTTTTAGCTTGCTTTATTCTAAGAATACAGTATATAATACATAGAACATACATATAAAATATGTAAGTAACTGTCTATGTTATTGGTAAGGCTTCTAGTCAACACTAGGTCATTAGTAGTTAAGTTTTAGGGGAGTCAAAAGTTATATGCAGATTTTCAACTGCGCAGGGGTCAGTGCCTCTAACCCCCACGTTGTCCAAGATCAACTACATTGCAATTAGCTTTCTGACTTATTGCCCAGCTTAATTTTTGCCTCAGTACTCTCCTTTCCTCCCCAGTCCTTTCTCTGTTTAGGGACTATTGTTACCCTTTTAAAGTAAACAAGATCATTTCTCTCTTCTCAAACTCTCTAATCATTTGTCATCTCATTCAAGGTAAAAGTAAAGTTCCTTCCCATGACCTTCAGGATCTACCCACACTCTTCAACCCTCTCTCACCAGACAACCTTCCACTCTCCCCCTCACTTATCATCTCTGGTAACAGACCTTTCTTTGCCTATCACAAACCAAATACTATCAGTCTAAGGTTCTTTACTCTTTCTGTTTGGAAGCTCTTCCCTCAGATATCTGCACACCTCTGTCTTAGCTCAAATATCCCCTCCTTCTTACTGAAACTTTCCCTGACTACTCTGTAAAAAATTATTTCCTTGACATGCTCTACCCCACCTTACCAAACCACAGCATTTATTACTGTCAAACCCATTATATATTTATTGGGTTGTTCTTCAGTGCCTGTCTTATCTCATAGAAATGTAATCCCTGTGAGGGATGGGGCTTTATTTTGTTCACTGGTTTATCCCTGGCTCGTAGAATAATAATACCTGCCGCACAGTAAGCTCAAAGTAAACATTTGGAGAATAATGAATAAATGTGATATGCTATACAAAGACTGGCTGGAAGGGGATACAGGAAGACACAGTTTTATCATGAGAAACTTTATAAGCTCAATAAGGAGAAGATACGTGCGTAAAATAAAAGACTAACAATTCACGATAGTGTATCATGAGCAGCATATAAGTAGTACAGGCAAGTAATTTTGCAAGAGTTCAAAGAAAACATTCACAACAATCTTCACAAGTATTAGAAAAAATACCCTATTTTGTATGGGAATCTTACTTTTGAATTACCCTCTAATAGCTCTGCCAGGCTGCAAACTCCTGTTTCATATAAACAGGAAATATTCTTTCTCACATACACCACTACATCTCCCATATACTTTTATTATTATATTGAGCTGAAATTGGGGCTTTACATTTCTTCTTAGAAACAAACTGTGGGAAGAGTGCCTGGGTAGCTCAGTTGGTTAATGTCTGACTCTTGATTTCAGCTCAGGTCATGATCTTAGGGTCCTGGGATCGAACACCAGTTCGGACTTTGTGCTCAGCTTGGAGTCTGCTTGGAATTCTTTCTCTCTCTCCCTCTGTCCCTCCACCCCCCCCCACTCATGCTCATTCTCCCTAAATAAATAAGTAAATAAAATCTTAAAAAGAAAAAAAAAGAAAAAAAAGAAACAGAATGTGAGATAATTCATAGGTAGGGATTGCAACTGACCCAACTTTAACTAATGTAATCAGATGTGTAGTAGACACTTCATGAATATCCATTTTGTGGATAATAGATTAATTTGTAACACTGAGGCTATCTCTAAATGGTCAGGCCCACTAGATCAAAGCACTGAGGACTGAGAATTTTCTTTGTATTATTTCTATTAGGTATATTTGGGAGATTAGTGAGCAAATCACTCACGTGGTGATCAGTAAGGAGGACCAAAACAATAGAAGAATTAAATCAGTCATTTATATCCAAATCCCTTTCTTATCAATTCTTTCACATACATACTGCATACCTACACACTTTAAATTGGATATGTTCACTAATATATAAAAATGTGTTTTCTTAAAAAAAAGAATATATTTTCTAAGATCTGGAATATCTGCAAAATAAACAAATTATGTCAGGAATGTCTTAATTAGGATTAAACCAGGCTGAAAGATAAAATTTTACAACAAACCGTAAAGATACAAATGGAAATACATATAAATATAGAAAGGGAAGAAAAGACTATCATAACTGTGTCCTGAACTTTTTCCAAAATATGATATTTTTTAACTTTAATTATCCTTATTCAACAACACTTATAGAATATTTAATGTGTGCCAAACATTATTATAGGCTTAAGAGTTTGGTGGGGAACATGATAGACAGTCCTTGTAATCATGGAGTTCACTTCTGGAATTGAATTAAAAATAAACTGTCTTGGGGCGCCTGGGTGGCTCAGTCATTAAGCGTCTGCCTTCAGCCCAGGGCGTGATCCCGGCGGTCTGGGATCGAGCCCTACATCAGGCTTCTCCACTGGGAGCCTGCTTCTTCCTCTCCCACTCCCCCTGCTTGTGTTCCCTCTCTCCCTGGCTGTCTCTCTCTCTGTCAAATAAATAAATAAATAAATAAATAAATAAACTGTCTTAAGACATATGGTAATCGGTAATGTATAAAATAATCACAGGATTGGAAAATAGAATTTACAATTTAAGGTAATAACAATTATAATTAGCTCCCCACAGGTATAATAAGACACATAGGATAGTTGGTAACTATTTTCAAGGATTACGTATAGAGAGATTGCAGGCCAGCTGTGCATTGTAACCACAGGCAGAATTAAAAGAAAAACCACATACGGTCATAATGGTATTAGTCAGTAAAACAAGGGAGAGGCTTATTGACACTGAGAAAAGTTAAACTTTTTGAATTAAGTTGAAGAGCTGACCATCTACAGAACTAGATTATGCATAGTCCTGTTTAAAAATAGGAAACAAGAAATGTAAGTCTCTTAAAGGCCTTTCACCCCCAGCTGTCTATTTTTGTATGATTAATTAACACTTATTGATCATCTATTGTGAATACACTCATCTCCATGTTAACTTGGGTTGCTGGGTCTTTCCTAGAAAATTCAAAGTCCTGTTTCCCCACCTAAATTGACATACAATTTCAGAAAACACCATACCAACTTAAAAAAACAACCAGATAAAATATAGTGTATAAGGTTACCATGCTTCCCTCTCCTAATGAAATAATCACCAGCACAACAGAAAGACAGCAGACCAGAGTGCAAAAGTTTAGGGCTGGGATCTTAGCATTTATCATTATCCCTCTATTTCCCATGACACTTTCACAAAGTTACTTTGTCTCTCTTGTCCTCAGTTTCCTCACATATGAATATGAATATACAAATAGAAAGACAGAGATACATAGATATAAGAAAAGAAGGTAAAATTTAGATAACCTTTAGGGTTTCTTTCAACTCTTGATGTTTCAATGTTAAGATTTAATTTTTTGGTTGCACTTAAAAGGAATACAGTATCTCAAAGTTCTGCCCAATTTGAACTGTTACATAGATTTTCCTTTTTCTCTGTAATTTTTTCTCATTTTAACTAGCTCTGTTGTCTGGAGCTTAAAAAAAGCATACGATTTTTCCCAGAACATGCTACTAATAATTATTAAATCACATTTATTTTTTCAACTACAGACTTTTACACTTATCCTACTAAATGCTATCGGTTACATTTGATCAGTGATCTTGTCAATCAACTTTTTTAAAAAAATGTGTTATCCAATGACTCTTTTTTGTGATATCCACAATTTGATAAGTAGGTTTTCTTTTTTTTTTTTTAATGATTTTTTATTATATTATGTTGGTCACCATACAGTACATCCCCGGTTTCCGATGTAAAGTTCAATGATTCATTAGTTGCATATAACACCCAGTGCACCATGCAATACGTGCCCTCCTTACTACCCATCACCGGTCTATCCCATTCCCCCACCTCCCTCCCCTCTGAGGCCCTCAGGTTGTTTCTCATAGTCCATAGTTTCTCATATTTCATTCCCCCTTCTGATTACCCCCCCTTTCTTTATCCCTTTCTTCCCCTACCGATCATCCTAGTTCTTATGTTCCATAGATGAGAGAAATCATATGATAATTGTCTTTCTCTGCTTGACTTATTTCACTTAGCATTATCTCCTCCAGTGCTGTCCATGTTGCAGCAAATGTTGAGAATTCATTCTTTCTGATAGCTGAGTAATATTCCATTGTATAAACGGACCACAACTTATTTTTTTTTGAATTGCATTTGCCTATTTTTCTTTTTTAATTATGAAATTATAAATGACTACCATCTCATTGTACAAAACTTAAATGATACACAAATATAAGAGCAAAGACAGACACTTTTCTCCAGTGCTTCCAATCACATTCTACTGCCCATAGTTTTATGTATATCCATCTAGTCCCTTTCCATACGTTTCCATATGAATATACATACACACATAAATGCTATTTTATATAAACAGGATCATATATATGTACTGTTCCACACCTTGCTTTTTTTTTTTTAAATAGGATTCAGTAGTACGAAAAACCCAATATTTAACTATTCCTGTATTTCTTCTCTTGCTATTACATTGCCAAAGTAAACATCTTTTCCATATATTTGTGGACATGTGTGTGAATTTCTTTGGATGGAGTTGTATACGGTAGATTGTTGGGTTAAAGGATATACTTTCTGATAGATCCATCTTAGCTTTCCCGAAGGTCTGCGTAACTTTTTACTTTCACGAAGTGTATGGAGAGTGCTCATTTCCCCACAAGTCTCACCTACATTTGATAATTTTTATCTGATGGGCAAAAAAGAAAAAAGAATCATTTTGCATTTCCCCGATTAATGGTGAGGTTGAAGTTATTTTCGTGTTTATTGGCCTTGAATGGTTTTATTAGGATTGTTTGTTCATCTCCTTTACCTACAATAGCTTTTCTATTGGGTTATGTTTGGATATATGTTGTTTTTTGTTCAACATCTCTTTCCCCATCCCCTGGTAACAGAATTCTTATTCATCATGGGGAATCTATTCCCTGTGGCTTAGATGATGAGTACATGACCAGGTCTGGCCTTCCTGAGTCCTGCAGCTCCTTAGCCACAGTGGTGAAAGAACAGGCATGTAATTCAAGGCAGACTAAAAAGAGCTTTCAACAGAACTTCTGTGGGGACTATTGGAAAGAAGCTTCTGCAGAGATCCTATGAACTAAGGACTATGTAAGCCTGAATTTGTACCACGTGCAGAGTCTGAGGAGAAACTCAAAGGCTAGCAGAAAGCAATGAGAACTCAGTTCTGTTATTTTTCTGGAGGCCCTAGATCTAGCTGTGCCTAAAGCCTGCCCTGCTTTTTTTTTTTTTTAATGATTTTTTATTATATTATGTTGGTCACCATACAGTACATCCCCGGTTTGTGATGTAAAGCTCGATGATTCATTAGTCGCATATAACACCCAGTGCACCATGCAATACGTGCCCTCCTTACTACCCATCACCGGTCTATCCCATCCCCCCCCCCCCGAGGCCCTCAGTTTGTTTCTCATAGTCCACAGTCTCTCATGTTTCATTCCCCCTTCTGATTACCCCCCCTTTCTTTATCCCTTTCTTCCCCTACCGATCATCCTAGTTCTTATGTTCCATAGATGAGAGAAATCATATGATAGTTGTCTTTCTCTGTTTGACTTATTTCACTTAGCATTATCTCCTCCAGTGCCGTCCATGTTGCAGCAAATGTTGAGAATTCATTCTTTCTGATAGCTGAGTAATATTCCATTGTATATATGGACCACAACTTCTTAATCAAGTCATCTGTTGAAGGGCATCTCGGCTTCTTCCATGATTTAGCTATTGTGGACATTGCTGCTATGAACATTGGGGTGCATATGGCCCTTCTCTTCACTACGTCTGTATCTTTGGGGTAAACACCCAGGTGTGCAATGGCTGGATCATAGGGTAGCTCAATTTTTAACTTTTTAAGGGACCTCCACACTGTTTTCCAAAGTGGCTGTACCAACTTGCATTCCCACCAACAATGTAGGAGGGATCCCCTTTCTCCACGTCCTCTCCAACAATTGTTGTTTCTTGCCTTGTCTATTTTTGCCATTCTAACTGGTGTAAGGTGGTATCTCAGTGTGGTTTTGATTTGAATTTCCCTGATGGCTAATGAACAGACACTTTTCCAATGAAGACATACAAATGGCTAACAGACACATGATAAGTAGGTTTTCTATATCTTTGTTCAAGGCAATAATAAATATGTTGAACTGAATCAAAAATATACTTTTGGCATACCACTTTCTGCAGTAATTGTGGAATCCACCATCCTTTCATATCTGGCTGATACAACCAGGAAGAACTCCTACCACAGATGAAGAGGCAAGAAATTCTCAAGATTCTCCCCTTTCCAGGAACTGGTCTGTGCTGATCTACTTTGGTTGATAGTGCTTACCTTGGGACATAAGGGGCAAATGACTGGCTTCAACTAAGGAAAGGCTTCAGAATGTGTTATTATTAAAAAGTAAAGGGAACCTCCGTGCTATTCCTTATGTTCCACATATGAGTGAAACCATATGATAATTGTTTCTCTGCTTGACTTATTTCACTTAGCATAATCCCCTCCAGTTCCATCCACACTGATGCAAATGATAGGTATTCATCTTTTCTGGTGGCTGAGTAATAGTCCATTGTATATATGAACCACATCTTCTTTATCCATTCATCTGTTGAAGGGCATCTCAGCTCCTTCCACAGTTTGGCTATTGTCAACACTGCTGCTATGAACATTGGGGTGCATGTGCCCTTACTTTCCACTGCATCTGTATCTTTGGGATAAACACCTAGTAGTGCAATTGCTGGGTCATACGGTAGCCCTATTTTTTTTTTAAAGATTTTATTTATTTATGTGACAGTCAGCCAGCGAGAGAGGGAACATAGGAGGGGAGTGGGAGAGGAAGAAGCAGGCTCCCAGCTGAGGAGCCCGATGTGGGACTCAATCCCAGAATGCCAGGATCACGCCCTGAGCCAAAGGCAGACGCTTAACGACTGCACTACCCAGGCGCCCCTATGGTAGCCCCATTTTTAACTCTTGAACACTGGGTGTTATGTACAACTAACAAATCGTTGAACACAACAACAAAAGCTACTGATGTACTATATGTTGGCTAACTGAACATAATTTTAAAAAGGCAAAAAAATAAAATTAAATAAAACACAGCACCTGGAAAATAGTAAAAAAAAAAAAGGAGCTTAGTATTTTAGCTTCCTCCTCAGTTACTAGGATTTTTTTTTTTTCCTGCACCAGTGTTGAATATGTCTGAGAGGTAAAAATTACAGTGAAGCCAATAAAAACACTGGCTTTTTGGATGGGTCTTTTACAAATATTATAATACTTTTGTAAAAGATCTATACCTTAGTGCTTTTATCACACATCACCAGGCTTTAGTCTTGTTTTGTCTAGAATTCTAAAAGGTAAAGTAAATATAACAAATACAATCTCAACTTTGGTAAAATTAATGACATCTAACCTTAATTCTGAGAACACCAAAAGACTATAAATGTTCCTGGCTCCTATTATAATTGTTGTTATTATTTTGCAAATAAGAGCCAGTGCTATTGAGGATCAGGAAAAACATGTGAAGATGGAAAGAGTTGGTGAGCTATGAACTATCAGAATAAAAGAATAAAATATAAAGAAAATGGGAGAGACAGAACGGAAGGAAGGAAGGAAGGAAGGAAGGAAGGAAGGAAGGAAAGAAGGGAATCACACTTCTGTTTTATCATTGTCATAACCATTCCCATATGCTAACATGATTTAACAGAGAATATCAGAGATATAAGAAGAGTAAGATAAACTAAGACATTCTAAAAATGAACGTTCAAAAATGTTGTAATCGGTGCTTGATGCACAAGTTTCTTCTATCATCTTTTATCAGTATATTGTTGATAAATTAAAACCATTTTATAGCACTATGGGTAAATGTGACTGTATTTTGAATCCAGCACCTAGTGTAAGAAAGATGACTGGATGGCAACAAATTTATTGTTATGGTTAGTGAAGCTACAAAAATTAGAAGTTACTTCACAATTTATTTTTTAAAATCTTACCATAAATTTCCTTTTGCCTTCATTAAAACAAAACCAAAACCCTCTAGCATAAACAAATCCTTCTAAAAGGACCAATCAAGTTTGGTCATTAGATCTGGTAATGTGGAAGGATTTTAGAACCTAGTTCCTAAGGTAATAATTTGGTGAATGACAACATGGAAGCTCAGAATCTGGTTGACCTCTAGGAGGCTTACTTTTCCCAGGTTTATAAATGAATAAATTATATAAATTTTATAGAAAACAAGAATCTAGTAATATGTTCTGCTAGTACCTTCTTAGAACTTACATAGAACTTGTTAGGAAAGTCAAGTTAAACCCACAACACAAAGAATTACTTAAGGACAGCTCCAAATTGTGAGTAGTAAAATTTGCAAATTTGTTTAGCTTAATTTATTTGCCAATTTTTTTTTGTTTCCATCTTGTTGGACCCATTATACTCTATCCCACACTTTAAAAATAAAGACATTAATGTTCATTCCCAAAAGCACATGCTAACTTATGGGAAATTCTTGTAAAGTATGCCTTGATTTCTTGATAAACTTCAGGCTTGAGTTCTAGAGAATGTTTTATCTATGACTATTCAACTATTGTCAGTTAGTGTACTCTTTATTACATTATAGGGAAAGCTGTTAGGATTTCATTGTTGTGCTTTCAGCTTTTGTTCTTATATACAAATAAGGATTCATTATAAGGAGGCAACACTAAACTCATGGCACCGATGTTTGTACAGAAACTGCACTTTGTTAGGATCAGAAAGAACAATATCCCTCACCCTGCCATCTCTCCAACCCCCAACTTTTACTTGAACTTTAATTATTTTCTATCACTTTCAGATAAGCTGATTGCATACAACTTTCCCCTTTGAGGTTAAAAATATAAGGCTTCTCTATGGTTTTTATTGCCATTTATCGGCAGTGACCTTAGCAGGTAGGCCCAGAAACTTAACTGTTCCTCCATTAACACAGGCTGCCTTAAGGTATCCAATTCATAATTCCTCTAGCTTTAGCTGATATGATGATTTCCAAACTGATTTCATTCTAAAACTTTGACACATATGACGGGTTACCTCCAATCCAAACCCTATTTTTTGTTCTTACAGAAATCACCTTGCAATTTTTGGAAAGAAGACAGTTTCCCACACCACTTCTACATTTTCTAGTCATCATACATCTAAATGCTATATTTTGTTCCTGATCTGTGTCGGTCATTTCAACCCAGATACTGGATTCAGCCCTTTTCCCTGATTCACTTCCTATAATCCCACCCACACATGAAATACAAATAGTACAATAGAATATGTAGAAGCATGGGATTGGGGGATAAATTATAACAACACAAAACTTGAAACTGAAAATTAGATACCCTATTCTAAAAGGAGCTCTGGTCATAGCTACCAGAGGTGATTTTTCAGTGGCAATTCTGGACTCACACTTATTGCCCACCACTCTCCTCCCACCTCATCTCGTTGATCATTCGCTCCCCTTTCAGATTATCCAGTCTCCAAAAAGAAACCCTCTGTAACTATCATCCCCAACCTCAGCAACAGGTTTGTCATTACACAGTTCAAACTCAGCAGTCCTCAAATGGCTGTCCAGTAGAATTGCCTAGAGAAGTAAAAAAAAAAAAAAAAAAAAATACTGAAGATGAGGGTTCACCTCAGTGATTTTAAATTGCTTAGTCTGGGGTAGTGTGCTGGTTGAGAATTAGTAGCTAATTCATCAAAAGTACAGAAAAGAAGAAAAACACTTGTTACTTAACAGGATCCAAGATCTTGTGAATTAGATTGCTATGGTAATGCTACCCAACCCTTATAACAATCTCACTGCTGTTAATGGCTCACTACCAAAGGGATTTTCAGAGAAAAGAGGACGAGAAGAGCTTGACATGATTTCCAGAATACCACATTTGTTTTTTTTTTTCCTCCAGTTGGAGGAGGTCTTTAAATTGAAAATAAAAATCGAAAAACAAAAACATAATGTATTTTTAAATTTGTTGATTCTGATGAGAGAAACTGAAGAGACCCCATTAAAAAAGCTGTTGCATTTTTTTTTTCCTCCTTTGCTCCAGCTTCTATTCTTGCTAGGGCCTGCACCCCAAGCCCACTCTACACATGCCTTGTAATGCAAATAACATATGTCTTCCTTGTAAGGGACGAGATAATGCTATCTTTGGAGTCTTCCAGCACAACAGATAACATCTAAGGAGTGAACATAAATGTTCTCCAAGACCACTGACTCTAAGCACGTTGACACCAAGACCCCTGGCTTCAGGGAATAAGTGACCTATGAAGGACACCTGGACCTTGTCCTTCTGACCAGTTCCTGGATGCCTAATCACCAATAAAAACCTCAAGCAAAGAAGAGACTCTCTCCTTTCCTTTATGAGAATCCCTGACTCTCAGTCTGTCTGCATCTGTTCTCTCTGTATCTTCAGTAAATTCTGCTTTCACCTCCAACTGTTTCGCATTTGATTTCCATCTATCGTGGTCCTGCAGAAACCCCTCTGGGTCCTTGGACCCGGACTACCTGCATCGCTGATATGCCACTGGCCCCAGATCTGTCAGAAATCACTGCTCTTCAATCTATACCTGAATCAAGCTAAATCTAAAGGCAGCTCAAGGAGATTACTTTGTGTGGATCCTTCTTTATTCTCAATAAGCTGGCTTTTATTGAACTGTGTATGATATGTCCTTTGCCACACATATGTATGTATTCTTTACTTTATTTTTTTTTTTTAATTACATAGACATGTGAGCCCTGAAATTGATCACATTCCTGTCTCTGTACTGGTCAACAGAAATAGAAAAATTGTATTTGCTGCCAACTCTCAGCAAAAATACAGAATTTTACAGCATACAGTTTATCTCTAGTTTCATATTATTTTTTCCCTAACTTTTCTCTTAGAGCTCATTCCCTCACACCTTAATTGTTCATCTTACTGCCATTCCCACATTTTTGAAAGCACATACAATAATTTTTAGAACAAGATTATATATATATGTATATATATATACATATATATATACATATATATATACATATATATATGTATATATATATATTTACTTGTTTAGAGTGTAGAGAGTAGAGCGTAGAGAGTGAGAGAGCACGCACACAGAGGGAGAGGGAGAAGGAGACTCCCCGCTGAGCAGACTCCAGTGTGGGGGCTCGATCGATCCCAATACCCCAAGATCATGACCTGAGCAAAATGCAGACACTTAACTGACTGAGCCACCCAGGCACCCCAAGATATATATTTTTTTAAATTATTAAATTATACTTTATACACAAATAACATCAGAGTCAGCTATACACACTGTAGGGAATAGCTAAGAAAACCAAGAAAATCCAAGACAATGTAAGAAAATGTTAAAATGGTGATTTTTACTTATTTTTGAAGAATTTCTATTTTAGTGTATATTTAATACAGTAATAATATATTCTTTACAAGTAAATAATTTGCTAATAAAGTAATAAATAAAAAACACATGTATTTTAAGTGAAATCTCTTCTTGTTTAACCAGTAGTTATACGATAATAAAGAAAGGTTTGCTACCATGAATGTGGTTGCTACTTTCCAATCATGCCAATTTTTGACATGCTCTGTGCCATGGCACACCAGCTGAAACCACTGGAGCCTACTGAGTGTTATGGAAATTAAGAGGAAAGCAAGGTCTGTCAAGGTCATCAGAAAAGACTTCAGGGGAGAAGTGAGTCTTTCACTGATCGTTGAAGATTGGGTAGCATATGGATTCACATTTGGAGAAATGCACAATATAGTTTACAGAAACCTAGTTGAGATAAAGAACCAATTTAATAAATGTAATCATCTTTTAATAATAGGAGAGATGACAAGAGCATTTCAGTAAGACTGGGGAGCAAAAATTGTGATGACAGCCAGTTGTGAATCCATCAGATACTGAGGTACAGATACAAATTAAGTTCTACTTCCTGTTCTTTTCCAACTTTGAAAGCATTTCTTTAAACATTTTGCAGGTTAATAAGGACCCAAGTTCTCGATATTTCATATTAAAAGGATTCAATAATAAAGTGCTAATGAATTACATCTGCTTCTTTCATTTTGAGAAAGGCAAATCAATACAAACGCTAATGGGCAATTTTCTTAGAGCAACAAATCACTAAAGAACTCCATCCTTGTGAGTAAATAAAATAAAATCTGCAGACTTCAAAGGTTTTAGATATCTTAATCCCCTTAAGGTACAATGTTATGAAACCTTAGATAATGTACATTCTCTTTTAAATTACTCCTTTATCAAATAAGAACTACCTGCCCGTCTAGCTTTTGTGTCCTGAATGGAATTTGCATTAAACAAACTTATTATAAAAGCAATTCCATTTTCAGATTTTGAACTGTTTCCTCTCAGGGTAACAAAAAAGAATCTTTCACATTTTCTTAAGCATTCACTGTTTTTTCTCTTCAAAGCAATTGCACCGTGCTGTTTTTCACATGCATTAAGTTAGTTCTCACAGCCCTAGTGTTCCTAATTTTGACTTTCAGGTAGCATATGAGAACAAAAATGTGCTGTCACAGTCTCATCGGCTTCAGATTAGAAAAGGACCAATTGCAGCTCCAAGGAGAAATTGTTTTAATTTACTCTGTTTTAGATTTTCAAAGCTAAGCTATAAAATTGAGACAGCCTGTTGAAAAGATATGTCTTCAGGGGACACCTACTCAGACATTTCTTCAGGAAACCATCAACTCATTTCAGAAAACAATGCCGTCTGATTTCACTTTTATTTTCAAATCTGGTGAAAAAATACCTTAAGTTTACTGAAGACAGGAATGTAACACAATAACCAAAGTCTTGGATACTGTGCTCTGAATTGAGAATCTCAGCTGGACTACTCAGTGACTCTATAACATGGGCAAGTTACTTAATCTTTCTGTTCAGTTTCCCAGTATATAAATAGGTAATAATAGAGATGCTGTGAGGATTGACTAAAGCAATCTTTGTTAAAACACTTAATGTCTAGTACATAATATAATAAAGCATCAACTATTAAAATTTAAAAACACAAAGTATATGATAAAATAAAAAGTGTAACAACTAATCAATTTGGTAATTTTATATGCTTTTGAAATTTTAATGTGGTCTTAGTTTAACATACAATCATCTTTATAAATTTAAAACTATAGGGAAAATATTTTGGTATTTTATTTGCAAAAGGAGAAAAAACTATTTTTAATTAATCCCATCCAAGGAAATAACAAAAGAGATAGAAAATAATAAATAATGAGACACTGCTATATATTTCCACTCACCATTTATGAATTTTTATATTAAAATTTAACATTGATTTGGATATATAGTGGCATCTCATATTTCAGAAAGGCAAAGTTAACTTTACTATGAAAACTTACACAGAAAATTTACTCTAAGAATTACTTGAAATTGTCAGTGTTTATTGTTCTTAAGAGCATGCCAAAATATATATAAACATATATATATATATATACACATATATATAAACATATATATTTTTTTTTCCTTAGGAGAGGAAGAAGTTGTTATTAACACTATTAGAAATCAATACAATTTGTCCTCAGTTGGTGTTTCAAATGCCTATGCATATCATTTAAATCATAGGTGATGGAGAGATATAGGAATCTTATGATTATTTTCTAGTTTGATTACACTATTGATTTGTAGCTAACATGATAATAAAACATAGTCTATAAATGTGCACTGCTCAGACATTTGGAAACAAACAATGATTCTTTTTATGAACAAATTCCTGCTAAAAATAGAAAAAATGTATAAATCGATAATTTTTATTGAGGGCTATATGCATTATGGGAGATGACCAAGAAGCCTCCTTCAGTCTTCTCAGAGAATCTATCACCTTCTTGTAAGTACTTGGTAGCCATATATAATACCCATCATCCCTTAGTGAATTGCAATTGTTTGTCGACCTATATTAGGAGTACATTAAAAGAAGGCAATATATTCTCCTCCTAGTTTGCTCCACAGAAGCCGGTGTAATACTTTGGACTGCATAGATACAAAAGCTCATTGAATGAATGATCGAGTATGACTGTCTTCACTCTTACCATCCAAAAGTCAAATTCAACGTATCAGAAGATAAACCCATCAGAGCTGCCCACAACCTCCTCTTTACCTGTGCTCTCTCATTTGATGGGAGGAACAATATTCAACATCCAAACTAAAGACCTGAGAGTTATCCTCGATTCTGTCTGCATTTGTTTACCTTATCCCCACATTCAATCAATTACCAAGTTCTGCATGTTTTAACTGCTTCTTTGTCGTCTTTGTCGTCGTCGTCCTCTTCTTCTTCCTTTTATCTGCATATAGCACTACAGTTTTATTCAGGTCCTCACTATCTTTCTTCTGATTTATTGTGACAGCGTCCTAATGGTTTCCCTTCCTATAATTTTATTCTCCTCAAACCCATTCTCACAACTGTCGGGGTAACTGAGCTAAAATGCAAACCAGATCTTATCACAGTGTTCATGTTTCTAGGTTTCTCATGATCCTAGGATGAAGATCAGATTGTTTAGTAAGTCATACAAGGCCACCTATGAACAAAAACAGTAGCCTCCAAACATTTTTGCAGAGTAAAACAATTTGAGTATCTACCCCTAGTATATATATTTTCATCCGTTATACAGGTACAAAATACATGAAACATGCACAACAATAAAAGTTTTTAGAGAAACAAGAAAAAGTAAATATAAAGAGTTCGACTATTTTCTTCTATCTAACTAATTTATTTAGTTACAGGGTGTGTACTTTGCTTCCCTCTTGGAAAAGATTCAGCCCATAAATACTTCTTTGGTTTCGTCTAGTACACCTTCCTGTCTCAGGTCTGACTCTAGTAGAACCACTCTGCTTGCATCGCCCTCACTCACTGTACACTCAACTGTCATATCATTTCTTACTTCTACGCCTTTTCTCATGTCATTTTTCCTGCACCTCTTTCCCAAGATTCCATTATTCAGATGTTAAGACTCTTACATTCCTCCTCCAGGAAGTCTTCTTGACTCTCCCAATCTAGATAATTGTTCTCTTTGCTGCTCTCATAATAACCTGTGCTTATCTCTAATAGCTGTACTTAATACAGAGTATTGCACAGCTCACTTTTTATGCATCATCCTTTCCAGCACACTGAAACTGGTTTTTATTCATCTTGAATCCACAATGTCTATTTATAGCTTTCTGTATATGATAGTTGAATAAATAGAATAAATAGAATCAAGCAAATGGTAAAAAAAAAAAAAAAAAAAAAGTTAAAGCAGAGTATTCTCTACACCAAAAAATGGTAAGATAAGATACATTGCTGAGAAGAAGTAATTTCATAAGGTAGTAATACTTATCAGATCAGCTAAAGAATATGCATTGAGTGTCCCAATTTATGAAACTATATATTCCTTCCTATTGCAAATATTAAAATCAGGTGGCAGGATATAATTATAGTAAGTAACATTTTATAATAAGTTTCATTATATATCAACTACAAGTTAAATGAGCAAAAGTTGGTTCCAGAAAGTTTAAGCTCAAGAATCAGAACACTTTTTGAAATTCTGAATATTTAAAATTAAAACATTTGACAAGCTATCAAAAAAAGATATAGTATTTGCCTCTCACTGTTTATTACCACTCCATAGTGCAATTATCTGATGTATTGTATTTTCTTGAATTAGATGAGACAAGCAGATCATGAATTGAAAAAGGTGACAGGACACATGGCGAGTTCATCATACTCTACGCTCTACCTTTTTATATATGTTCCAAAGTTTCCACGGTGAAAGTTTAAAAAGTGCTCCAACAGATTGAAAAGAATTTCTCATTTTAATTGTTATTCCGAACCAAATTCAGAAGCTTTTATGGTAGTAAAATAAAAAAATAATCTCTTATCTTTAACATAATTTGGATGGCACTCTCAGTATCCTACCCATGCTGGAAACTAAGAAACTCCAACAATTTCAGCAAAATTTTACCTGAACTGTACTACATTAACCACAAAATTACCCTCCCCGCCTCCAAAAAAAGAAAAATCCTTGAAGCAAAGAAAGTATTTATATGAGCTAGGTTTTGGAGAGTACATACTAGAAATACTCATATTCTTGGTCTCAGCAGAATTAGCAACAGGTTTACTAAAAATATAGTCTTGAAGCAGCACAGGCAAGGGGGTGATTTTTCACCTCAATTAAGACTATGCTAATGCTGATAAAAGGTTAAAGATTTTATTAGAAAACTATCTAGCATAAAATTTTTTTAAAAATTAAAAGATCCCCATATCACCTTGAATTATCAGGTAAATTAAGAGAGATGTAATTTAATATAAAAAAATAACAATTAGGCAGACTCAGACATTTTTAAAAATGTAGTAACATCCCAGAGAGATAAAGGAAAACAAGACTCCTCAAGCTATTTTCATTCAGTGAGAATACAAATGAAATAGTTTTAGAAAGTTTATGACACAACATCTTAAGAAGGGTAGATCAAGGACAAAGAATTATTCTGAAGTAGCTAACTTGAAATGTTTTCAGTTATCAAAGTAGAGATATAACAATTCTTTCTATTTACATATGCTATGTATGTGTGTGTGTGTATAGATGTGTATATTCTTTCCTCCTGCTGTATTACCTTGCGCTCCAAGCCTCTTAGATTTTAAAAGAAAAACAGTGACAGACTAGTAGATAAATAAATATATGAGTCTACAAAAGGAAACTCTAATGCTTCAGGAAATTGAGTGAGTGGAACTGCCTTCTTCCATTGGACTTCAGATTGAGTCAATGCATGCCATGAATAAGACTTTATTTACAATAACATCTGAAGCAAAACAATTAACCCATAAATTTTACAATATATGTCTTACTTTGTTGTTGTTTTACCCTAGCTTGTATGAAATTTGAGAAGTAAATCAGAGAGCTAACTAATGAAGACTATGTCCACAAAAACCTGTGTACAAGAAAGTCCTAAGCTTTATTCATAAAAGCCATAAACTAGAAATGTCCACAAACGTTCCTCAGTGAAAGAATGGATAAACAGGTTACGGCATATTCACACAATTGGATATTACTCAATGAGAAAAAGGAACACTACTAACACATGCAACAATATGATGATCTCAAAAATATGCCAAGGTAAAGAAAGCAGATGTTAAAGAACACCTTTTGCATAATTCCATTTATATAAAATGATAATATAGGCAAAACTAACCTACAGTGATAAAACTCACATCAGTGATGGCTTCTGAGGATAGGCATTAACTGGGTGGGAGCAAGAGAGAACTTTTGGAAGTAACAGAAATATTTCATGTCTCGTTATTTATTCATCAAAACAGAAGAAAGGCACACTTAGTGTCTGAGAATTTTACTATAGATAAATGACACTTAAATGCAGAAAAAATCAAAATATAGAAACATTTGTTTAAAAATCCCCTGTGATCATTTTTAAGTAGGTAAGTTCAGCCTCATCTAATAAATTTCATCCTAAAAGACAGATATGCCTTTGGTATGCAGGACTCTAGGCATACATTTGTCTAACCTTAAGGAAATCATAACATAGAAGAAAACTCACAAGACAATAGATGATAACCAACTGGTAGAAAAGCACAGTACCAACTAATGGGGCAAACTGAAAACAAGCTCTGAGTACATGTTATCTTGAAGAGACATTTTCGATCATCGTGGAGGTATAAACTTGAATCCTGCTCTCTAGGAAAATGAAATTCTGAAAGGTAGTAAATAAATGTATATGAAGAACTATAAATTAGAAAGTACACTGAAGAAAATATGCAGAAATTGTAGAAGTTGAAGAACCGCTCAAGATGAGGATGTAGGAAGATCCTGAACTCATTTGTGTCTACAGCTACATATGAAACAATTTCCTTGTTAAAAAAAATTAAAGCCTGGCTGAGTGACAACCACACATCTGGCAAATGAAAAGAAAACCACATCAAAGCAGGCAGAAGACTGTGGGACACAGCTAGCCTTAAACCCCACCTCTGGTGCACAACCCACAATTGGGAAGTAACTCAAAATGCAGACCTTCTCCTTGAGGAGTGAAGTGATCAAAGCCTACATGGGGCACCCCAACTTTTAAGACTTGCACCCTAGAGATGAGCCCCCCAAATATCTTATTTTGAAAACCAAATGGGCTAGTGTCCCGAGACCCACAAGACCATAGCCATCTGAGAAATGGGCAGCGTGCTGAGACTCACCTGCCCTAGTGCCCCGTTCCCAGGCAGCTATTGTGCCCAAACTTAAAGTGAAGGAGGCTCATTTGCTTATATTAAAGTGCTGACCTGAGGGGTAGGGATCTAATCTAATCTAGGCCAGAGACTGGTGGGTGCCATCTGTATCACCCTAATATCTGCCTCTATGGTCACATCGCCTTTTCTTCTTTATTCTCTTTCTATCTCCCCCTAAACCTCTTTCTGTCTCCCCCTTAAAAGGATACTGTGACTACATTTAGGGCCCACCTGGATAACTGAGGATACTCTTTCCACCTCAAGATCTTTAATGTAATCCCATCTTCAAAGAGTTTACCATATAAAGTAACATTCACAGTTTCCAGGGATTAGGACCTATGGGGGGGGGCGCTATTCAGTTTCCTACACTAGGGCCACTAGATATCTACAAAATAGACTGACTTACCATTCCTCTCCTTAGCCATGTGTGTTGCCCTATAACCCTACCAAAGATAGGATTATTGGAGAGAGGAAGAATATAGGATTTTATGGACTACCCACTGATGACATTAGTATTCCCAAGCATGTCCTGGTGTCTGAATGGCTAATGTCCTTTGACATCTTTCAGGAGATGTTTCAGCAATCTGCTCACAGCTGACAAAAGGAAAAAACAAAACAAAGTAACAACAAAAAAACCCACACCAGTTTCCAAGGATGGCCAGGGCTTATTAAGAATTATCTTTTAGGGGAGAGCAAGAGGGAGTACTCTCTTCCACCTTTTCCATTTTCCTAGAAGGAAGCTTTTGCACATACTTGGTGCCCTGATTTTTTGTCCGCTGCCCAAAGGACACCACTTGATCACCTGGCTCTAGTGGCCAGGAAAGCTTGTGATCCTGTTCCCATGTTACTATAAAATGGGAAAGCCACTATAGAAAACAGTATGGGCATTCATCAAAAATGAAAAATAGAACTACCATATGACCCAACAATTCCACTTCTGGGTATTTATCCCAAGAAACCAAAAAGGCTAACAAAAAGATATATGTACCCCCATGTTCATTACAGCACTAATTATAATAGCAAGTGGAAACAACCTAAGTGCTCATCAGTGGGTTAATGGAGAAAAAAGATGAGAGATAGGTAGACAGATGATAGATAGATAG
The DNA here is from genome assembly GCF_017311325.1 of Ursus maritimus. Taxonomy (NCBI): domain Eukaryota; kingdom Metazoa; phylum Chordata; class Mammalia; order Carnivora; family Ursidae; genus Ursus; species Ursus maritimus. The sequence goes on along the minus strand of NW_024423343.1, from coordinate 86,042,337 downwards.
ATAGATAGATAGATAGATAGATAGATAGATGATATGGTGGTGGTATCTATATGGTATCTAATGGTATCTACATCTAAATATATGATGGACTATTACTCGGCCATAAAAAAGAATGAAATCTTGCCATTTGCAATAACATAGATGGATCTTGACAGCATTATGCTAAATGAAATAAGTCAGAGATGAAAAACACCAAATACTCTATGATTTCTTTTATTTGTGGAAAAGAAAGAAAGAAAGAAAGAAAGAAAGAAAGAAAGAAAGAAAGAAAGAAAGAACGAACTTAGGGGGGGAAAAGACTGGATTTCCTTGGAGAACTTGAAGAGAAGGTAGATTGTTAAGAGAAGAGCAATGTGCTCAGAGATACATGAATGGGGATAGCACAGATGTTTTATTGTGGTAAATACAGAGATAACTATGTATTCTTGACTTAATGGAGCATCTCAACTCGCCTGTATAGTTTTCTTGCAAGTAAATTTTATAATTTTCTCAGGAAAGAAAAAGAGATTGTAATGAGAATCTAGGAAAGGGAAAGATTACATCCATTTGAAAAACTATACTTGGAAGAAGCTCTGAGAATGTCACATAAGGGAACACGCTGTTCACTGGAACATGATAGAGTGACACAGAACAGTCAGAAATCAGGTTTGAAAGATGTTTTGATTTGTATAAAACATCTAGTTTATTTGTTGTTATGAAAAGATGGTTTTAGTGCTAAGAATTTAGGATTTTATTTGATGATGACGATAATGATGGTGGTGATGATGACACGGTCATAGCACTCAAAGTCTCTCCTGATCTTAGCACTAAAAGTCTAATGTCCCAGAAAAGCCCTCAGTACTGAAAATGAGCTTGTCAGAACTCTAATTTTAGATTGCATAACTGGCAGATGGGCCCAGCTGCTGTGTCCTGGATCTACCATCATGCTGTGCCAAGGCTGCTCTTAGCTAATGACTATGTGGGGCAGGGTTATTAAGGCAGTCCCATTCCTGCAACATGTGGAACTTCTCTGTTGGGCAATTTGGTCTCCACATCAGCCTTCCTGAAACTTTACTGAAACTATACCAGTCTAAGACTTTTCCTACCTAGCCTCCCTTCTTTCTGTCTTTAGCACAAGTCAGATCTGCATTGTAGTCTGAGAACTCTCCTCACTTTTTCTCTCAGGTTGTTGTTCAATAGGCTTTTGTATATCTAATCCTGTCTTGACTCTGTTTCTCAGAGGACCCAAACTAGTACAACTGGTGTAGGATTACTCTGAGAAAATAAAAGGTAAGGTGGAGCTACGGGTCTGACTCACTCTCTACACAACAGACAAGGAGGACATGGCCCTGAGGATACATGGCACATGGACAGTCCCTGACACATGATGTTCTATTGCTAAAATTTTCATGAAAAGTGACCTGAGAAAACATCTTATTAAAAGAAATATCCTTACAGGGATAATGACTCATGCATTTGGAAAATATGGAAGAAACAATGACTACAAAGACAACAGAGTTGGCTAGTTACTGCTATATTGTAATGACACTCTGAGAAGGGATAATGAAAAACTGAGAGCTGTTCACAAGCAATTAAAACTAAACGTGAGGGTCAAATTGGGGAAATTACAAAGAGACAGTGGAAGAGTAGACACAGCTGAGCAGCAAACAGAAACTATAATAGTTAGATCTACAGAGCTCCAGAGATGTCCAAATGCTCAGCAAAGACAGGTCTGCTATGCTAAAATCAGAGACCTGGTTGTTAAGACTTGGGAACCTGAAATACAGATGAGGATGGTGGATATTCCTAAAGGTGCTGGTTTCTGAACTATCCCCTTGGACTCAGAGTTTGCAAAGGTTATCCAATTTTCCTTAGTAAAAGCAAGCAACTTCGTTGTGCTGAAAGATGTTGCAGAAATACTTCACCTGCAAGGCAAAAGTTACCTCCTCAAGAGCTGTACTCACTTCTCCTGGCTGCTAGGCTGACAACTATGGGTAAATCTCAATAAATCTCATAAAGAAGGAAAGAGATTACACAAAAAGAACTGTGAGGAATAGTTAGCATGATGACCAGGGGCCAGAGAAGTATCTCTGGAATTGGATGTTGCAGGTGCTTCATCAAGAGAGGCTAAAATATAAGATAGATAAGTAAGGATTCTTTTACTTAGAAGCTCTTTCCCAGTATACTACTGATGGGATTTAACACTCTGTCAAGAAGCCAGGATGTGGGACACAATCTCTGTGAAGGTAGCTCTTAAGACATGGAGAAATTATGCTGTTCTCTATGTAGAAACACTTCATGATGTTTTGTAGTAGATGAAAAAAATAAAGAGAATGAGAAAAGGAAGTGGACATCGAGAAATAGATTATATAAAGAAAGAAAACCCACCAAAGGATCTCAGCGGACACACCATTCCCCAAGGCTGATGGCAGTGTAAGTAGTGAGAAAGGCACCAGCCCCACCAAGAAATTCCAGTACTGGGGAGGATGGAGGACTGACAGCCAACAAGGATATTGCTTAACATTTACAACCCAAAACAATAATGGAGAAGTAGAAGCCAGAGGTACTGAAGAAGTAGCCAAATCTCTAGCCAAATCCTAGCAAAATCCCCAAAACCCTGCAACACTGTGGCAATTATACAACTATGATGATCCCCCCCGATCTTTCCTCAAAGGGACCTTCAAACATTTACTTGAGTGACTCGATATTGGGGAAAGGGAAATACTCAGATATCTTGATTATTAGACACAGTGTCTAAGTTGACATTGATATAACATCATTGATCCCTTGAGGTGGGGCTTACACAGGCCAGGTAATAAGTGAAGTCCTGGGATAAATTCTGATTCATTGTAGTCCACTGAGTTCATAGATCCACCTGGGAGTCATTTTCTTAGTCCCAGAGCATATAATCGAAACTGGTATACCTGAGAATTGTATGAACCTCAACATTGGGTTTATTGCCTCTGGAATAAGGGCTATCACAGTGGGAAAGGCCAAGTGGATATCTCGAAAAATATATAACCTCCATCCTCTCCCTATACAACCTGAATGGTCACCATTAAAGACAGGAAGCGGTCTCAGTTATGCTTCTTGCCCCTGCAGAATGATTATGGACTACCACAGGCTTGCCACTGCAGAATGATTATGGACTACCATAGGCTTAACCAAGTGATAGACCCAGTTGCAGCTACTACGGCAGAGGAGGTATCATCACTAAAGCGGATTAATAAGGCCTCAGGCATGTGGTATGCAGTCATTGATCTGGCAAATGCATTGCTCTCAATTCGACTTAAGAGGAGGATCAGATAGAGTTTTATTCACATTTGATAGACAATGATATTTATTTATGGTTTTTCCTCAGGGCTATGTTAATTTTCTTACCCCTGGTCAAAAAAAAAAAAAAAAAACCTATTCAAATATAGTCTGAAGAGATCTGAAATCTGGACCACTAGACATTCCAGAGTATATTATATTAACCCACTGTATCAAATATATCAAACTTCTCAGTCAGAATGAACAAGTGGTGACTAGGATGCTGGAAGCATTGGGATGTGTACCTGAGGGTTGGAGATAAAACTTATAAAGATTCAGGGACTCACCATTTTCATGATGTTTTTTATGAGTCCAATGGTGAATAGCATGTCAAAGCTCAAGACAAATAATTGCATCTTGAGATGCCTATCCAAGAATAGTACTCGGTAAGCCTCTTTGGATTCAGGAGATAACATATTCATTCCATGCCAAAGATTACTGTTCTAGCACATTTCCTTGGTGACATGGAAAACTACTAACATTGAGTGTGATACAGAGCAGTAAAGGGCTCTGCAGTAGGTCTAGGCTATGATTCAAGCAGCCCTCTCATTTGGGTCATATGACCCAGAAGACCTGATGAGTGCTGGTGGTCAGAGCAACATACAATATAGAGCTTTTAAAGCCTCAGCAAGGGAATCCCAACACAGGCCCCTAAGATTCTGCAGCAAAGTCATGGCATCTGTACCAGAGAATTACATATCCTTTGATAAAATGCTCCTGACAGGTTTCTGGACCCTGGAAGAAAACAAAATTCTTGACTCTGAGGCTCCAAGTTACCATGGATCTGGAACTGCCCATGATGAATTGTCCTCATACCTTCGTCTATGTAGAGGTTCTAATCAAGAAAAGAAAGAAGAAGAAGAAGAAGGAGGAGGAGGAGGAGGAGGAGGAGGAGGAGGAGGAGGAGGAAAAGAAAAACCCCCCAAAAACCTTAAGTTTGTTTTAATGGATCATTCAAATTAATATATGGGTACAAGATAAACATGAATCGTCGTTGCATTCAAGAGTAGGCCTTAAAGTGAGTTGAGAGGGAGAAAAATCTTCCCTAGGGGCAAAATTGTGACCAGTACACCAAATTATTCACCTCGTGTGATAGAAGTAGCCTGAGGTACTCATGTATACAGATTCTGAAGCAGTTGTCAGTGGCGACCATGGCCATATGGTCATGGGACTAGAAAGAAAATAATTAGAACATTAAAGATTAGTTGATCTAGAGTGGGGGCATGTGGATTGAGATATAGGAGTAAGCACAAAGTGCAAAGATTTTTGAATCACATCTTAATTCCTGAAAGAAAGCATCTACCACAAAAGAAGTACTGATAACCAAAATTTCTTGGTCTTTTGACATTAGCCAGTCTTCATCATCAGCCTCCCCAGAACTGGGCACATGAACAGAGTTCACAGAGGCAGAAATAAAGGTTCAGTTAAATGGATTTCCACTTACCAAGGCCAATCTAGCTAATTTTGCCTCTGAACATCTAATCTATCAGTAATGGAAAATAATAGTGAGCCCATGATATGGTACCATTCCTCAAGGACATCAACTGATCTATTGATGTCAATTCAACTACATCAGGCACCTTCCAACTTGGAGGTGTCAGTGATTCATTCTCATTAAGATATAGCCCCATTCTAGGTATTGGCTTGCCTTTGTTACTGCAGGCCCGCAGGCAGCACCACTATACAAAGGCTTATGGAATCCCTAATCCACAGGCATAAATTCCACACAATCTAGAATCTGCTCAAGTTATCTAATTCACAGGGAAGTAGGTATGAGAGTGGGCATGTGACCATGGGATCTACTGGTTGAATCATATACCACACCATCCAAAAGCAGATGAGGTCTCATAGAATACTGGAACAACTTTTTAAAGACACAGGTGACACATCAGCTTAGAAGGAATACTCTCAAGGTGACATCTACAAGGTTACAGTATACTCATTCAATTAGAGACCTCTATATGGTTCTGTATCTTCCCTGCAACTTTGGATTCTGTAGGATTGGAGCTTCTGGTTTCCAGAGGGCACACCTCTGAGAAAGGGCCACAAGCAAGGGTCCCACTAAATTACAAGCTATGGCTCTTGCCAAGAGACTTTGTAATTCTTGAGTCTAGTAATCAGCAGGTTAAAAGAGGAGTCACCATATTGGCATACATGACTGACCCTGAGAAGGATGAGGAGGTAGGGCTGCTTTCACATAGTGTGGCCGGGGAAGGATATGCATGGAACCTGAGTAGTCCACTTGGGACCCTTCTACTACTCTCTGTGAAAAGACACATGCAGCAACCCAAGTCTGGGAAGGGTTACCAAGGATTCAGACCCCTCAGGAATTAAGGTTTGGGTCACAGATCAGCTACCTAGACCTGCCAAAATGATAGTTGAGAATGAAGAGCAATTAGAATGGATAGTGGAAGAGGAGGAAGATGATTATCAACTGTGGCCTGAGGTAAGCTACAGCTATAAAGTCTATTAGGCCCACTAACCTCCCTCTTGTAAATTTCCTCACAAGAGAGACCTAAAGGAACTACGGAGTTGTTTCCCAAACCTGTGTAGACACAGATACTTGTGGCATAAGGGGTGCTCTTTGGCAGTCATGAACATGCACTTCTCAAATCTCTACCTATGGGTAACATCATTCACTGAACCCACCACTGATACGAGACCCCACTTCGACCAAGGTTCCCAGATGATGAGTGAGTATGACATAAATACTGAGGCAGACACACTCCTGTGAAATGCACAACTCCTTCAAACGGCAACTTTGGCTCAAGGACTCCCAATCAGCCTTGCTAAAAATGTCTTAGAGCTGTACTGCAGTCTAAGGGTAAGTCTTAGATTCAATTCAATTCAATCTCATCAGTCTCAATCCCCTTTATTACTCACACTTTCCCCAATCAACCTCATACATGCCAAGATAGGAATATTTTTAAATGTGGATCAGAGAAGATACAGAATCTCATGCCCCTTGGCCTTTGCCAAAGAGTTCAAACTGGCACAAATAAATATGTTATATTGATCTACACTATTATCTTCTGTACTGCTATGTGCTCCTCTTAGAAAACAAAAACAAGAAAAAAAAAAGACAAAAAACCAAATATCTGGCAACTCAGGGCTGCCAATACTGCATCACAGAAACGATGTGTAGTTAAGTAGCATCTGTCCCTGCTAGGTCATTTGCAATATGGTCTGCCACACTCAATCCCTACTAGGTCTCCCTCTCTCCCTAACTATTCACACAGAAAACTTCTCTGGCCCCTGTAGTCACTTGAGTTCGTGACACTGGCCTAGTACTCTCAATAAACTAAGATGTAAATGTATCTTTTGAGAATGAGATTATAGGATGGGTTGAAGATTTAAAGTGACATACAAAGTGTGGCTACCATAGAGATGGGGATGGAGAAAGAAGACCGTAGGCTTTACAGGGACTTGGGGATTTGCAAAGCAAGGATGTCAGAAGAGCACAGAGTACAAAGATTTACAGTTCATTAATGAAATACCCGGCTGCAGAATATGGGCTCTAAAAAGAAGCAGAAAAATTACAGAATAAGTACAATGAAACATAAGTATCTGGAGTCAAATCACTAAAGCTGAAATAAGGACGAAGATTAGGTTCTGTGTGGGGTGATAAATTCAGAGGTTGTGTGTAGAAAAGTGCATTACCATTTCTATCTACCTCCCTGGGAGAAAGTACATGGGATTAAATTTATACTTTTCAGTTTGAACAAATAATTAATTCCAGATACTGAATTTTCCATAATGATTACCAAGCATTCTCTCTAATAAAATAGACATTTTAAATGTTTTTAGTAGTCATTTGTTAGGTAATATATTTAAATATTGTATTAGTTTGTTAGGGCTGCCATAACAAATACAACAGATTAGCTAAAATGCCAGAAATTTATTTTCTCACAGTTCTGGAGGCTGGGAAATCTGAAACTGGAGGTGTCAACAGGAGTTGATTTCACTCTAGGGACTCTCCCTTTGGCTTACAGATAGATGTCTTCTCCCTTTGTCTGCACATGATCTTTCCTCTGTGTCCCAACTTCCTTTTTTTATAAGGACATTGGTTAAATTGGATTGAGGCCTAACCATATAACCTCATTATCTCTTTAAGAGATAATCTCCAAATTTAATCACATCTGAGATGCTGAATTTTAAGACTTCAACATATAAACTTGGGGGGACACAATTCAGCCTATAATAGGTATTCACTTGTATCTCAGAGAATGTTTTTTTAATCACATATGAATGGATGATGCTGAAAATAACTCTGAATTACAAAAGAATATTTCTAAGTAGAAGCAAGGAGCTGTGTATGTACTAGCAATTAACATTATGTTCAATCATCACTATTCTACAAGATATAAGAAAGGCTAGTCCATATGCAAGCCTAGTAGAAGAAATACAATGTCTACTTCACATTTCCAGGGAATGCTGACATTTGAAAAATCATTTGGAAAACTATTAAGTTCGTTGCTAGGTATATACCCAAGAAAAACAAAAACAAATACCCACACCGAAACTTGCACTTGAATGTTTCTGGAAGCCTTATTTGCAATAGTTAAAAAAGTAGAAACAACTCAAATGTCCATCAGCTGATGAATGGATAATAAAAAGTGATATATCCATACAATCAAATATAATTTGCACCCCCCCAAAAAGTAGTGAAGTACTGGTATATGCTACAACATGAATGAACATTATGCTAAGTGAAAGAATTCAACCACGAAGGACCACACATCAGATGATTCCATTTCTATGAAATGTCTGGAATAAGCAAATCTGTAGAGACAGAAAGTGGATTAGTGCTTCCCTTAAGACAGACAAGTCAGAAGAAATATGAGAATTAGTAATGAGTATGAAGTTATCCTCTAGGTTAATGATAATATTTTAAAATTTGATATTGGTGATGGTTGCACAACTCTGTGAATATACCCAAAACCACTGATTTGTTAAACACATGGATTCCATGGTATGGTATGTTAATTGTATCTATAAAAAGTTGCTAGCTTAAAAAAAAAAAGAAAAGGAAATCTGAGTTTGAGGAATTAACACAAATGCTGAAAAAGATTTACAGCCCAAACTCAAAAATAATCAGAATGTCCAAAAATATTGGAAAAGTCAAAAACTGATGTTATCCACATTTTATAATAATGTACTCGTGTCAAAAGCAGCATTTACAGATTGTTATTCATAACATAGAAAAGTGTTCTTTAGAATGGTAAGTAAAAGGAACAAGACAAAATCTTATCAATGATGTTTTATTTGTTTTTAAAAAACATAGCACAAAGATCAATATGCCACAATATGATCCCCCTTATATGTAGAATTTAAGAAATAAATGAACAAAAGAAAAAGAGAGAGAGAGAGAAAAACCAAGAAACAGACTCTTAACTATAGAGAACAAATTGATGGTTATCAGAGAAGTAGATGGGGGATGGGGGAAATAAGGTAAGGGGATTAAAGAGTACACTTATTATGATGAAAAAATAAAACAAGGAGTGCCTGGGTGGCTCAGTCGGTTAAGCATCTGCTTTTGGCTCAGGTCAGGGCTCTGGGATTGAGCCCTGTGTCAGGCTCCCCACTTAGCAGGGAGCCTGCTTGTCGCTCTCCCCCCTGCTTGTGCTCTCTCTCGGGCTCTCTCTCTCTCAAACAAATAAATAAAATATTTTAAAAAAAGAAAACAAAATGATATAAAAGACTAATATGCCAAAATATTAATAGTTGCTGTCTGTGTAGTAGTAGTATTGGTGATTTTTATTTCAATTTTGTTTCATGTTTCCTAATTTCCCACAATATACAATTTTAATAAAGAATTTTTAAACAAATAAAAGTATTTATTTAATTATAGACTGATATCTGTCATCAAGTGTTTGCTGAATGACTATTAACCCTCATACACATTTTAATAATGCTTAATGATTGAGCTGGTAGATATCTACTTTTTCATTCAGTCATCACTACTTTGAGTTAATAGGGTTTCACATGAACATTGAGAATAATTGAATGTGCAAATATACTCATTGGTATACTGTATTGTATCTATAAATTCAATCTGAGCCAAGTGAGATAAAATTATCAGCTATTTTATCACTAAATAATATTAAGGGAGAACTGTAAATGGAAAAAAAATAAGGCTAGAGTCACAATTTAAATAAGGTTATTGATAAGAAAAACCAATAAATCTTAGCTCTTATCCCTACTAATCAGAATAATATATCATAGGTAACAAAATAAAATTTTTGAATCCTTTTATTCAGAATTTAGAAAATAACTTTTCATGTATAGTTAGAACCTTGAATTACTATGAAATCATCAGTTCTTTTTAGTATCTTAATATTTAATTTGTAAAGGAAGCAGCAACCAAAATGGGATCTCCCTGTCAACATTTGTTTTTCCTTTGAAGAGTAGAACAGAGTCTGTAACAGTCTACTTTCTATGTTCAAACTATGCCAGTCTAATTATGATTTTGTTCACATAGGTTTTAATGACTATTGACCAAGAAAATAGATGATTTTTAAAAAAACAGCTTATAGGTTGTTACTGTTGAAGCTGTTAATATTGGAAGTTGAATAATCAAAACGCTAGAAGAAACACAGAGAAATCATTATTCAGAAGAGTTGATTTGTTTGTTTTAACTCCTTAAAATACTCCAGAGCCAGAGAGTCATAATCCTTAAGTAATCTATTCTAGTATTTAATACACTATCAAGTTCCATGTCTGGTTCTGAGTTTTTTCCTGCTTAATTTACATTGAGCTCCTCTCATTCAATCCTCAGTAAAATTAAATAATAAATAAATAAAACAAATAAACTTCTAGGCTAAAGCAATCAACTTTGTTTCTCAACACAGTCCCAGATGAATTCACTGACGGAATGTTTTACTCGTAGCAGATGATGGGAGATAATATGCTATCCTTGGAAGAAGATTTGCATAATTGCTCTTGTGTACCATGGCAGGCATAAAGAACTGGCAGTTGTTGCCAACTACTTCAGAGCTCCCTTTCTGGCTACAAACCTCTGGACAGGGACACTTGATGCAATGCTAGAACATATTATAAGCGTAGTTAACATCAGTCAACGCTTAGCCTGCATTGGTCACAAAAAAAAAAGAAAGTAACTACACAATTCTGTTTGTGTTACACACCTTTGTATCCCCCAGGCAATCCTAGACAGCTATAAGAATTTTCTTGAGCTTTTCTGAAAGAGCTTTTGTGCCAGAGAGTTGTCAGTAGAAAATTTAGTGTAAGTTCATATTACAGGAAGACTTTCCCAGACACTGGTCAAAAACTGTAAAGGGGGGTTGCAGGGAGTTGCTGGCCTTTCTTGAAGGATTTAAGCCATAATACAGAAGTTATCCATATAGTAACATCATTGATAACCTGAATCAACCATCAAAATTTATCTCTTAGACAATAATATGTGGCGATAATACGGATAAAACATCTATTATACTGTGATAAACAGCCTCTAATATACCCACCAATGTTCCCCACCACCGGGTAATTGAGTCCCTTCTTTAATCCTGTCCCTGTGAGTGTGGACTGTACCTAGTTGCTAGCTTCTAATAAATAGAATGCACCAAATGTGATGAGATATCCCTTCTGAGATTGGGTTACAAAAGGTCTGGGTTTCATTTTGTGTGTGCCATTTCTCATTGTATTGTTCGCTAGCTCTAAGGGAAGCTAGCAATCATGTTGTGAACGGCCCTGTGGAGAGGCCCACATGAAAAGAAACTGAAGTCAGTATTCAGTGAGGAGCTGTGACCCTCTGACAAATAGCCCACAAGGAATTGAATCCTGCCAACACCCATGTGAACTTGGAAGCGAATTCTCCCTAGTTGAGCCTCCTGAGGAGACAACAAGGTGTCTGGCCAACACCTTGATTGCAGCCTCATAAACTGACCCATAGAAGCAATAAGATAATAAATGTTTATTGCTTCAACTTGCTAAATTTTGGTAATTTGTTATGCAGGAATAAATAATAAAATATAGTGGAATAAATTACTATTTTTTTTCTTTCTTCTTCCCCTTCTTCTTTTAGTAATGATCATCATCATTTCCCTCGCTCACCTCTTAGATGAGGCTATATTATTCGTCTTCTGTCCCTAAGTTTAGCAGGGGCAATCCTATGCTTGGTGATCATATTGTCATCATTCCCCCAAACCCCACGTCCTCATACTGTCTGCCAAATATCTTTCCCAACCATCACTGCAGTGGGATTAAAATTCTAATTAGGAAATTATCAGGGTTCTGATGTTGATTACTTCACTACTGGTTATTCAATTCATTGTTTATGCCAATCTCAAGGGCAAAAACTCAAATGCAAATCCTGAATGCAGAAATTCATTTGGGCATCTCGAAGTAACCAACTCTCCCCAAAACCACTTTCTTAACTGTTAAAATGAAAACACCACCTGCCTCAACAGATTATTTTGATGAATTGAATGGCATAAATACAAAAAAGTTTCCTAACCGTATAACTGTGATTAGTAAGTGTTCAATAAATGTTAAAGGTTTTTTTAATGTTATGTTATTTTTTTTCCTCCTCAAACTTCCTATTCCTAACCCATTGTGGGTGATTAGTTCCATTTCTAGTCTTTCTACTTCAGCCTAGTCCTTGTTCTAGAAGTAGTAAGGAATTCATGGAAATAATTAGTTCTTTACTCTTCTCAAAGGATCTGCTTACTACACTTACTACTTATAGCTTCTGGATAAGAAAAAAGCCAAATGATAAAAAGGAATTAAAGATCTGTTTATGTCTAGCCCAAAATCAATGAAATAACTTCCATTTTTCTCTATTAACTAGAAAAGTGTGTACTTGATCAAAAACTAATGATCAATAATCTCAGAAAATGAATCATAGCTCTTTATTTTTTTTTCTTAAAGAAAGAGTGTCAAAAAGAAAAATAGACTAATATATTATTTGGTTTTCTCAAAATAGGGGAAAAAACTTTTTCAAAGTTAAAAGCACTTTTTAAAGGTCACAATTAACAGTGTTAATGGTATCAATATACCTAAGCTAAAGGAGACATCAACATTATCATTAGACCTGTCAGCATATCCGGGACTGAGTTTCTAGGAATAAACAGGTAGCAGTGTATCGCCTAAGAATCAGAGTACAGAGAAATCTGACAAAACATGCAGAAGACTGATCTATCTAAAAAATACTTTTTTTCACATCTCTTTAGTGGTGTTTCAGTTGTATTTATGGTATTGGGTTGATACTGTGCTTTACTCAAACACACTTAGTAAGATAACTTGTAAATCTCTCAGCAGCTATTAATAATTTACTATGAATTAGTATAGCTAGACCTTTTGAGAATAGGTTTCGTGGTAACTCAGTTTTGATAAGGAAAAGAGTACAGGAATATATTAGACTATCAAATATGAATGTAGCTCTGCTGAAAAGAACCCCGAGCTGCCAAAAAGAAATATAGCAGCATATGTTGACTCAGGAGAGGGAAAAAGAAAGGTGCTCAAAATGGATGTGCTTCGTGTGAATTTATCTAAAGTTGGTGTTGACACGTTTTACTTTCATGAGGAGTGCTAACTGCCCAAGTGAGACGTTTCCATGAGACTTGCATCGGTGATTCTCTCAATGATAGAGAGAATAATGTAAATCCCAAGTAAGTTGACCAAAGTCTCAATCTTAGCAGGTAATCATTGTGCATCTTCTGCGCTTTTGGTTTCCAGTAACCTCTGGGGAGTTCAGGTCCCTGAGAAAGCTGTCTATCTGTGTTTTGAGTTTAGAAATTATCCAAAAATGATTTGTGAGATATATACAATAATTTGCTTAACCTGTAGTTCCTTATCTATGTATGATATTTGTCTCCGAGGCTTGTTGAAGTTTCTGTTTTCTTGTGGTAGTTACGACCTTGCCTCTTGAAAGATATACCGAATTTGACCATCTGCAAATACATACAAACTGTTCACATGATTTGAAAATACAGTTTTGAAGCAAGTTTGAAATGATAACACAAAGTAGTATTGGTTCACTGTCCCAAGAACAAGAAGAAATGAACCAGTCCTAAAAATTCACTTTGTAGCCAAGGAAATGGTTTTCATAAAATTGAAAAAATGTCCCAAAGCGACAGTATTCTATTTCTTAGGCTATTGCTGCTACTGACATAAAAAGAATTCCTTCTATAATTCTTCTGTGGCCCTGTTTGGTGACAAAATGGTTACTAAAAAAATTTTGTGACTAGCTGTCTTCTAAGCCTCTGGAGAAAGGAAGAGATTCTCACTTGTCACCTGCTTCAATACTTAAATAGTTTTAAGGTCACATAATTCAATGATCCAGTATATGAATCAAAATAAAATATGACCTTCTACAAGCACAAATTTACAGAAGAGCAATGTAGTTTATCAAGTAATGCCAACAATGTCCAAATAAAATTTTGTTTCAGTGGTTACAGGTACAAGATGACACAGTGTAAAGAATCAGAAGTAGGATACTTAATTAGGATACTTAATTACCACACAATCTCTTGATCTCCCTGGGTTCTAGTTTCTTTATATGCAACGGGAGGGAGTGCTACTACATGGTATCAAATGTTCCTTCTAGTTCTAACATTTAGTGATATATGTAAATATTGTGGAACTACTAAGGAGAGATTATTTCATGTAAATAGGTGGCATTCAAATGTGTAAATGTGGCAAGAGTATTTTGTCGTATATTCTCCTTCACTTCATTTTATTAATAGATTTTATTTTTTTAGAACAGGTTTAGATTCACAGATTTGAGCAGAAAACTCCCATGTACTTTTTCCTTTCATCCACACACAGCCTCCCCAACTGCCAACATCTCATACCGGAGTGGTACATTTGTTACACCTGGTGAACCTAAATTGGCATATCCATAGATTACATTAGGACCTATAGGTCAGATTAGAGATTACTCTTGGTGTTGTACATTATATGGGTTTTAATAGAAGTTATAAGGACAAGTTCCTTCAGTGTTTTTATTGTTTTAATAGCCAGATCACTATGTGATAGTGTAAAAAGGCATTAAAATATTCCCCATAGTGAATTCCCCATAGTGAATAATAGTCCTTTGATGTTCTCTTAAAAAACAAAACTAACAAGCAAAAAACCCTACAGATCATCCATACATGCATTACCTCAGAAACTATTCTTTATCTTTTTTCTCTACAGTAACTTAGCTGTGATATTCTACACCTGGTAGATAGTAATCAACAAATGTTAATACTGAGTTGGATGACTCAAATTTGAACAAAAGAGATAAAAGATGAAAAAAAGAATATAAGCGTGAAATTTTCAGATAATCATTCTCTGAAAGATCTTGTATTTGCCACTCCACACTGCAAAGTCTCTTTACAATAAATGTGACTACTTTCCAAATAATAATAATAATAATAATAATAATAATAACCATTCTCTGAATAGAAAGTCCTCTCTTCAAGCAATATCCTATTATGTGATATTACAAAAGAATATAAAGATCCTCAAGGCAGAGGAGGGGCAGACTGGACAGAGCATTACTTACTGAAGATCACATTACTAACTTTCCACATTACATTACAAAGCAATGGGCTTTGTTTTGAAGATGTTTCTCCTAACTAAAACATATCTTTTAAAGCACCAAATTCAATATTCATTCATCAGGAGGAATATCACCTAGTGGGCAAGGATTTTCAAAGCTTCCCCCCCCACCCCCATGGAATGGGACTTTTCCAGTGAAGTGATAAAAATGCTTTGAACATTTTAAATCTAGCCACAGGGTCTTCTTTCTCCTGTGGATACTATCCAGAATTGCCTCATCTGGTGAAAGAAATCCTTTCACTGCAGAAAACTTTAATTCATTAGGACCAAACCCAGCAGGACTGAGATCTGTTAATCCTCATGAAATGTACAGGTTTAAACAATGTATTTTTCCCTGTAAAACTGTGGTAATAAAATGCTATGACATAAATTATGATGGTTATACTTAAGAAATGATTCTCCTTCACACCATCTCCTTAGTGTAATGGGAGGCTTCTGTTTGGTTTGTTGTTGTTGTTGTTTAGAATAAGGATCGACTGTGCCCTTCCAATCTGTCATCTTTATCTTTGACTGATCCTAAAGTAGGGATTATGTCACAGAGGTGAATGCCCATTAATGAAAGAAGAGGAAATAGAGTGTCTGCACAGAGAACTAATAGTGAAAGAACTTATGATCACGTAAAACATAACAGCCGTGGTGGAAAAGAAAAAAAGCTAATGCACCAAAAATGGTTTCTCTCTTTTGCTCAGGAGCAATCTAGACATTTTCCTTCCTTCCTCCCTGAAGCAACTTCACTCAACAAAGCCACAGAGCTTATATATTGTCTATAATGGTATCATAAATCAAGTGTCCGACACTTATTCTGATCCTAATACATTTTCATAAAACACAGTTAGTAAAGGATCAGACTGTAAAATAGATGGAAGCACAAAGGTATGGGCAGAAGTGGTTGGAGGCTCTTATTACCACCACTGCCATCATCATCATTACTGTTTTACCTGGTTCCTTATCTACGTACTGTCTGCTGGCCTCCTAGGTTTACATTTAATGACTTCAAATAGCTGGTGATATTTTTTAATCTTCAAATATCTGCTCTCCCTACTGTTCATTATCATCATCAAGTTCATCTTTAACAGGGAATTTTACTAACCTACTCTCTTTGTGCCCAAGAAGTTAAGAAACAACTATTCTCTGCAGATCACTGAACAGAAAGTATAGTATCCACCAAGAGAACAGAAAAGAAAATCATCGCTAATTAGAAGTTGAAATATAGCTTCCAGGGCATGCTTGTAGATATATATTTCACACACACATATATCACATATGTGTATTTTTACAGTTTATTACTTTCTATTATTAGGTATCACTACTATTTTCATAGCTCCCATATATTTCAGGCTCTGTGTCAAACATCTGTACATTCATCTTTTTTTTTTATAATGATTTTTTATTATATTATGTTAGTCACCATACAGTACATCCCCTGTTTTCGATGTAAGGCTTGATGATTCATTAGTTGTGTATAACACCCAGTGCACCATGCAATATGTGCCTTCCTTACTACCCATCACCGGTCTATCCCATTCCCCCACCCCCCTCCCCTCTGTAGCCCTCAGTTTGTTTCTCATAGTCCATAGTCTCTCATGTTTCATTCCCCCTTCTGATTACCCCCCCCTTTCTTTCTTCCTTTCTTCCCCTACCGATCATCCTAGTTCTTATGTTCCATAGATGAGAGAAACCATATGATAATTGTCTTTCTCTGCTTGACTTATTTCACTTAGCATTATCTCCTCCAGTGCCGTCCACGTTGCAGCAAATGTTGAGAACTCGTTCTTTCTGATTGCTGAGTAATATTCCATTGTATATATGGACCACAACTTCTTAATCCAGTCATCTGTTGAAGGGCATCTCAGCTCCTTCCACGATTTAGCTACTGTGGACATTGCTGCTATGAACATTGGGGTGCATATGGCCCTTCTCTTCACTACGTCTGTATCTTTGGGGTAAACACCCAGGTGTGCAATGGCTGGATCATAGGGTAGCTCAATTTTTAACTTTTTAAGGGACCTCCACACTGTTTTCCAGAGTGGCTGTACCAACTTGCATTCCCACCAACAATGTAGGAGGGATCCCCTTTCTCCACATCCTCTCCAACAATTGTTGTTTCTTGCCTTGTCTATTTTTGCCATTCTAACTGGTGTAAGGTGGTATCTCAGTGTGGTTTTGACTTGAATTTCCCTGATGGCTAATGATTTTGAACACTTTTTCATGTGTACATTCATCTTAATATTCCCATATGCCATAAAGTGAGGCTCATTAAGTAACTTACACAACATCGCAGAGTAGTTAAGAGGGTGAACTGGCACCAGAATACGAGTTGTTGTAAAAGTCTCACCTCTTCCTACTCTATGCTTTACTGGCCCCAGGTCTCTAACCCTCTGATTTCAAAGCAAGTTTTGCATTGTTGTTTTCCGATTAACAATAGGGATCTAAATACATTCTTGAACATTCTAATTTTATATGACTATTCCATATGCCTACACCCTTTTACATTTAGAAGATGAAATAGATGTTCTAAAAACAATTTCTTCCTAAGGATTGAATTTAAAAATATGGTAGCATGATATGAAGAACACAAGTTTTGACTAACAACCGGTAATTTCTCTGGGGAAAACTACTTTGATGCAAAACAAGTTTATTGTGATATTAATAATTATTGGAAATCTAGAAATAGGGAGAGCACTATTCTCTGCAAATAAAAATATCCCCTGCCGTGGCACATTATATGAAACCTAACCATTTTAGGGCCAGTATAAAGCCTCAGAGAGTGAACTCAATTTGGGCAAATAATCAGTATACCCATAAGAAAAAAGAGATTTACTAATGATCTAACCAGGACATTTATACCACCAAATGTTTTAGTATCGTACCTCACAGAAATTTTCAAAATACTTTCAAAATTCATTATGAAGTCTTTTAAAGAATCAGATATGTGATAACAGCTAAAAAAGGGATTATGTGTACTTATTAAAATATATGCACATATACATAACATCTTTTCAAGAAGTTCAAGTTTTCTTAGTTTGCACTTACTAAATCCTATGAAATTCTAAAGAATAAGATGCATGTCAAGAGGCAGGGTAGGTTACACATGGTAGGGTAGTGAGCCTTCCGTGTATAATGAGGTTTGATCAAACAGCCTCGCTTGATCAAAAATCACATTGTGATTTTGGCAAAATTTACATATTGCTCAACAAAATATACTATATTTGTCTGAATTTCCTTTTAGGAAAAGTCCTTTTAAAAATGTAGGTAATTTGGCCTGTATATGACTTCAAGCATTTGGTACAAAATAATTTACTTAAGAAAAGTCATCTTGGAAATGTTTGTGAAGATCCCCAGTAATTCATTAAATTGTAGCCAGGAATTTCATTAACACATGATTAAACAAAATGTGTTAGAGCTGAGGGAAAAAAATAAGCTTACAACCAGAATTCCACATGCTGATGCGTGAAGATTTTTTTTTTAAGATTATAAATCAGAGAACTACTTGCTTTTTAACATTAGATAAAATTAAGTCTTCACAAGTACTAAAAAACTACTGTAAACAGACATGAGCATCTTCAGCACTAAACATTAATATGGGAAGCATATGATTTAGCTCGAGGAGAGGTAGAGAAACTTGCTTTTATAAGTTCAGAGCCACAAGTGTAGAATAGTAGATCTGAGTAGAAATTCCAGAAGCATATCTAATGCTTATACTATGTCTGAATTTAGCAATTAGCACACACACACACAAACATGTTTACTTCAATAAATTGGACAGTGTCTACCATCCATCAATTTCCAATCATACATTTATATTAGCCACAGGAAAATGTTAGTGTCCGATCTGCTTTCTTTCACTGTTTGCTAAAACAAGATAAGGTAAAATCTGACTCCAAAACGATACATACCATATTCAAAAGTAATTTAAATGGCACAGCATTTATAATTGTTTTCTTGTTATTTGGATTTCATGTGCTACTACCTATATTAGAACAGATAATCATTCTGGAAATATTTTAATTTAGATTATGTTTTAAGTATATAATCAATCAAAATGTTTTGTATATATTTATATCTATAATTGAATAAAAGTAAAAGTGTCATTTAAAAAAATACAAATAAAATGAAGCAACCAAATGCCAATCATGGCATTTTAAGGCAATTGCATTTCAAATGCTACACTTTAGGAAATTTTTACTTGATTTTTTTTTTTCAGGAAAACATATTTAGAACAATTTGTATTAGGCTTAAAATTTCATTACTAATTTGCTTTCTTATTCCTCATCATGACTATCAGAGCACAGAGGGAAAGGTTATATTTCCATCATGTATAATAAATCAAGTAAAAACATCATACATAAATTATGAATAAAAAGCTATTTACCTGCATGGAAATCTATCCCAACAGCAAATAAAGTCCCTGATATAGGCATCAATGCATCCATTTTGTCACTTGGTTCCAGAGGTATTCCCCGGATTCCTTCATGAACAGAGTACATAAGAAATGACTCTATACCTAAATTGGGGGGGGGGAGGGGAAGCCCAAGTGAATATTTAAAATTAAAATCATTCTACTAGCATTATTTTGAACATTCTTAATTTTTTTCATAAAACATATTTCTTAGCCTTTTTTTATTTTTAATTGCACACTCCCCTTCTGACTAGTTGAAAGGCATATAGATAAGTGGCTCTCGAACTTGAGTATACATCAGAGTGTCCTAGAGGACTTGTTAAAACACAAATTACTGGGACCCCCATCCCAGGGGCCTGATAATTTGAATTTTTGAAAAGTTTCCAGGTAATGATGGCACTACTGGTCTGGGAACCAGACTTTCATAAACACAGAGGCAGATAATTCTGGAAAACCTACCTGTCCTCACAACCAAAATTCACCCCCTCTTTTCTAATGCCCAATTATCTTATTGCTTATATATGATAATAAACTTTGATTTTATATATGATTTTAGATAGCTATATCACTGTTATTTTTCTAATAAAGGTAGTCTTCTTAAATCATTTTGAACACTAAAAACATACCACATACTTAATATTTGCTAATACCTTGCTGTTCTAGCATCAAAAATATGTCCTAAAATATGCACATACATAAAAGCTGACTACCAGAAGTCTGCATCCTAATGTTTATGAATTTTTCTAATACACCAGAACATGTTTTTAGATACATTTTCGTTTCTTTTTTCTTTTCTTTTCTTTTTTAAGATTTATTTACTTGAGAGAGAGAATGGGCATGCACATGTCAGGGAGGAGGGGCAGAGGCCATGGAGCCCAATGCCAGCTAGATCCCATGACCCTGAGATCAGGACCTGAGCCAAAACCAAGAGTTTCACCCCAGATTGAAACCTTTTTTTAATAAAATTAAGCTATGATAGTTGGATAAAAAGATCATTCTAGAACCAAATATCTTTGGGACTACGAACCAGAATCTATGAAACAAGAAATAGGAAGATGGATGTTTTAGGTTCCACTTCTTTGGCGGTGATCTTCTCAGCTAAGCAAATCTGAGCCCCCACACCCTCTCTTGTATTTTCTCTTAAATAGTTAGAAGAAAAACTGAATTCAGATTGAACGGTAATTGTAACCATTCAATCACTGCTTTTTACTTCAACCCTTCCCTATTCAAGTTGAAGATAGTTTCTACTGGTCCTGGTTAAAAGTTTGATAATAAACTGCAGTTCTGGAAAATAACTAATTATGACTTTTAAAGAACAGTAATACTTAAATTTTTTTAGATAATAACAATCTTATGTCTATGAGACTAAGCACTCGAACCATTGTCCTAATGAGAAGCTGATATTGTTTTTTTCTATTTTTAACTGATTTTTGTTGCCTAAAATTTGCATCGATAAAGTAAACACATCAGAATTAAATTTTTCAAGACCTTATACCTTGACATGACATGCGATTCTTTTGGAGATAATATCCCACTGTACACATGCAAGTCCTTGTAGTTTCAGATGTTGGCAAACAAAGCTGAGAGCATCCACCATTATTTAGTTGGCAAGAATTGCTGCCTGCATAGAAGAAAAACAAGCAAAAGAAATATTGAAGAAAAATAAAAAGTATCATTTGATATCAATAATTTGAACAAATATTTATGCTTTTGTTGATTTATAAAATGCAGCTGCTTCATAGTGATTAGAATGGTGTTTTATTATCTTGAATAATTTGAAGTGGCATATTGCAGTTGAAGTCTGCCCTCCCAAAAAAAGTAAATGGAGATCTAACGTGTGGCATAGTGACTATACACAGCAATACTATAATTAATTTATAGTATCAATTAAACTTTGATTATAATTCAAAGTTACTAAGAGACTAATCTTAACTGTTCCCACCACAAAAAAGAAATGATAATTATGTGATGTGGTAGAGGTGTTAGCTAATGTTAAGGTGGTAATCATATTATAATATATAAATGTATCGAATCAACCCATTATATACCTCAAACATGCAATGTTAATAATATGTCGATTAGATCTCAAAAAATAAATTTTAAAATAAATAATTAAAAATTTTTAAAAAGCAATTGACAATGCATGAGAAGATTCATAGCTACAGAAGAGCAAGTGAAATTGGTTTGTCATGAATACTGTCAGACTTCTGTAATATTTTAAGATCACAGAAACTAGGAAATCTTTTTATTATGATATTTCACTTCAAATCTACAGTTACTTCCTTTTCAAGAATACTTTATCCAAATGTGTCAAATAAATAGCTGTAAAATTATATTACTAACTCAACTTGAAGATTATGCCATTAAAAGAAAGGAGGTGTATATATATTTTTTTAAATAATTTTTTAAAGGAAATAAATTTTGCTGTTCCTAGGAACATAATTCTCCCAAAATATATTTAAAACACACCTGTAAGAGTCATCTAATTAATTGGCATATTAATTCTCCTTATTCCTGCATAGTAGCAATGACAAATATTAGTCAGGTAATCACAGGTAGGCATTCTATAAAGATGTTCCATTGAATTTACTAGGCCCAATGTGCTAATTAAAGCTGGTAGTTTGACGTTAAGTAATTTACAATCTTACCCAGCAAGTTCATTAAATATCCCATTTTTACAACATTTTTATTATTCTAGGACATGCAGTGCCATTTACTGGATGTTCAAGCTCTAATATGAAGTGCAGTAAATCCAGTGAGAATTACAAAGCGTGATGAAAGCTATATATATCACTAGCGCTCTATGGAAAATTCAAAATACCAATGCAGCTCATTACTTCTCATCTTGTGAATTCAAGATAGTCTGATGGGATTTAATTGTTCAATTGAAGCTGTCGTGAGTTCTGTCATTTTTGAAGTGTGAAATACTCTCAACTTGGGAGATTTCTCATCAGGAGATCTACCACACTCTCTGCTCATTTCCTATAGTTGCCATTTCAGTAAACACTGAGCTCCATCCTATATAGGGCCACATGCTAGGATTAGAGTTGCCCTGAACTGTTGAAATGATTACTTTTATCTCCTATATAAACTAATGAAGATTAGTTGATTTATTCCCCAAACTGACTTATATACTAAGATGAAATTTCAGATCTCTGATTATTTTAATGAGACAGTTCTATTTGGAGATTTATAATAATCTGTACTGGCCTTATATATATTTTATTTTATAGAAAACACATATACATATATTAATGCAATGCCAAGCTATGGAAATTTGCATTTTGATATAGATTTATTTCAACTACTATAAAGACTGAAAAGTTGAGAAGAGATTGACAAGAAATACTTTAACTAGAAAGCTTGAAGAAACACCAAATGGAGAGAAGGGGAAACAAGGAAATTGAAGTTAAAAAAAAAAAGATTCAGGAAGAGAATGAAATTACAAAAAGAAAAATAGGGTTCTATAACCTGGATGATATCAAACATATGTTAAAAAATCAGAAAAATGGAACTTTTGGAACTGTGCATTTTTAAATGTAATTGCAGTAATAGCAGTATATTGTACCATACTCATTTTTGACAAATAATAAAATCAGCCTATGTTAACAATTACCTTGTACAACATACATTTCATGTATCATTTGTTTAGTCTCTACTAGTTAGGAAGAGAAAAAGGAAAAAAAAATGAAATGAGTATTTACAGTAAGTATCGTTGCCTATTAAATAGAGAACTGATGTAGGAAAAAATATTAGAGTGATTTTAAGGACAGTAATTTAGGTAGTGATTATGTAGCAAGTTAGAAATACTAGCTTGGCTTAATATTTTGCAATGATACTAATGTTCAAACCTCATGCCCAATTCCCTAGTGGAGCTGGAAAGTCCACTTGACTAACTAGGAGTCTCAGCTCTCCAGTGATCTATGTCAAAAATGATAAATGAAGTAGCTAACTGTACTTTGAAACCCAAAGAGGCAGTAATGTTAACACCTTAAATAATCCTAAATTGCTCATATTTCATACTAATGAAGCTTTTAAGGTACCTGCCATGATTCTGTTAATGTGATTCTCTTTAATACAGATGCTTTTATCAGCACATTCTTTCAGTAAAAATAGCATTTTCACTGAATTTTAAGCTTAGTCATATTATACCATTAATTCCTAAGTATTATAGGTCCTTGTCAAGTTAGTAATACTTTCACAATATGTAAAAAACCTAACTCTACCTGTAGGACCAAACCTTTACAAGATGAGGAAAATTTTGTTAACATGAGCAAAAAAGTGAGCCAAACTTAATATAATAAATTTTTCCTCCAATAAACTTTATTGGTACTGTATCTAGGAAAACTCTATAAATTATATTAATTTACAATGTCAAACAAACCATGTGCTTGTTCATATTTTGGAAAAAAAATGAATACGTTTTTCAATGTCCTATTTGGAAACAATGTATCTCTCCATCTGTTGTATTTTCTAATGTGTTTTCAGGTATAATCTCATTAAGTATAAGACTATGAACTAAAGTTTATCATAGTACTGTAAGTTTTTATACTTTGCAAATATATTGTATTGAAATCGACAAAAATTTATTTATTTACTGAATACCAGTGTTTTATTCTCAATTATATAATCTATTCCCCATGGCCTGAATGACAGCAAAATTATTTATTTTGATACAGAAATGTTCCATTACAGAATTGTTAGTGAAAACGCTCCTGTTCATTATTATATACAGTGATTTTTTTAAAAATGTCAGAGGGGCGCCTAGTTGGCTCAGTCTGTTAATCGCCCAGACTCTTGATTTCGGCTCAGATCATGATCTCAGGGTTGTGAGATCAAGTTCCCTGTTGGCCACCCCACTAGGGGTGGAGCCTGCCATGAGATTTTCCCCTCTCCTTCTCCCTCTTCCCTCTCTAAAAATAAATAAATAAATAAATAAATAAATAAATAAATAAATAAATATTTAAAAATTAAAAAAAAAATTCAAGGTAAGCAAATATAGATTTGTTTGTTTTAAAGCAATTATTTTCTTTAATTTCTTTTTTCATGAAATTTCAGGAATGATTTCATACTAAAATTTGGCCTATGCTCTGTGCAGGGAAGGCAACCATGAATCTGGTCCTCATTTTGTCTCTGAATGTGTAGGTATGGTTTCCAATTCATATCTCCTATAAACTCTGCCTGATTGGTGGTTGTCACCTCTCTTCAGAATTAGTGATCCCCTTGGTTCACTATTTCTATCTCTACTGTTCTCTGTTTTGGTCTATATGCCCAAATCTTTCAGACAAAAACCCCTTTACATTTTCTTGAAATGTTTTTCCTAAGAAGAAAAGTATGCAAAGCGAAGGATTTTCATACGAAAGACTAAAGTAAAAAAGTATAATACAGAAAAAAATTTTTTTTTCTAGGAAAAGAGTTCTGCTAATGTCATGGGTCATGAAGCAAAAACTAAGAAAGGACTAGCAGGTGTGGGGCTGTCCTGGCTGGCATCTCTAAAGTAATTGCCATTTGGGCAACGTGACAAGTCCACCTATGTAAACCATCTGTTAGTTCTCTCACTCCATTTCACTGCACACCATTTGGACAAGCAAAAACAAAAAAGCAAAATGCTTAGAGCCAAACAATGCAGTGCTTTTGGATGTGAAATTCTTACGTTGACATAGTCCATTTGAAGTCCCTAGTTCATTCAGTTTCTGGGCTTACTGTATATATTTGGCTGGAATTTTTTTTTCTCATTCTTACATTTTTAAATGAAGAACTAGGTAAGAGCTCCTTGAAGACCTGAAAAATTAAGATTCCTTGGGAGCCCTTGCTAATGTTTTGAAAGTTCATTATATACCGTATGTTAAAGGCATTTCTTCTGCAATATGAAGGAGCATTTGCCTCCCCCGCCCCTTTATTTTAACTAGAAGCAAAAATACAAACCTTTCAATTGTTGAATTGAGAAAATAATATGAAAAGAGGAACATTATATATTCACAAAGCAGCACAAATTCATTACAGTGTGACTTGCCTTGCTGTGCTTCTTTATCATACACTTTCATATGAACAACCCCAGAAGTCTTATTTCTCAGGACGGTGGGGTTTCTTCCATCTCTTTTGCTGCAGGTTCCCAGCTGAGCTAAGTTTTGGTCTGCCCACCACAGTTTCTTATCTATAAAAGTGAAAAGATTTCTTCTATGAAAAAGATAATCATCTTATTAAATAATAATAAACAGCTATTAAAGTATAATACTTCCTGATTTCTTTTGTTACATTCCCAAACTCTGTTTCTAAGGGAAACGATGAAATCACTTTTATTCTTTTAGAAATACAAACCACAGTGATATTTTAAAGTTTAAATTTTCCTCCCTCCTCTCCAATTAGAGATTCTTGCCTTACCTTTTCTTAAAAAAAAAGAAAAAGAAAACACACACAATATAAATAATGCATATTCAAATTAATATGGAATTCAGATTATATTATTTACATACTTAAACATGATCACAGTAGTACTGTATTATATCTGTAAGTGAATGGCAAAATCCAACCAAATGTCCAAACAGCAATTATAAAAAAAAGACTGTACTATTTGTTTGCAATATGGAAGCTTTTAATAATTAGTACTCCCCACTACTGAGTTCCTCATAGGAACCTCTTTTATTTATTTATTTATTTTTTGCACAGCTCATGCCCCTTTCTTCAAAATTTTAATAATGTAAGCTGCTCAGTGTATGTGTTGAGTACATGTATTGAATATTTTTTGTTGAGTGCACGTATTGAATATGTCTCTTAGTAGAGACCCTGCAATGTGCTACAGATTAAAAAAAAAACAAAAAAATAGTGCTGACCGTAAGAAAGCTAGCATGCTGGTGAAAATGATAGACTTATTATTATTTTAGTCCAACGATCATACCAAAACTAGAAGGTATCTATTACCATTCTCATTTTATAGATGAAGAATCTGAAATTCATAGGGATTAACTATCTTAATCAAATTTATATACTTGGACTTCTTATCTCCAAAACTTGTGTTCTTTCTAAGACTTCATGCTGAGTGCATTAAAAATTTTAAAGAAAGGCAATAATTCAAAACAAAGTTCATAAATATAAAGGTTTTGAACAATTTAGACTTTTCAAGAAAACCCTAATTAATGACAATTGGGACCATATCAATTTCTACCTAGAAGTTAAAGGTTATTTAATTGTATGGAGAAAACAAAATAGTCTTTACCTTCACATTACATGCATTCTTATTCAAATTCTACGATATTTTGACTGAACCAAAGCCTAGTTTCAGATATTGCAAGAAGGATAGTAATACAGATATCAACAATCATCATCCCTTACTGAACTTGATTTTGTATAATGCACAATTCTAAACACTGCAGATAGATTAATTCATTTAATCTTCACAACAATTCTATTAGGTAAGTACTACTATTATTAAACCATTTTACAGAACACTGAGACAAAGTGAGGTTAAGGAGTTTTCCTCAGGTCATACAATAAATAGTAGCCCCAGATTATAGAACAAGCCCTGAATTTAGAGCCCATGGTTTTAATTTAACCTCTAGTGTCCCCTTCCATTGATGGATGGCGTTTAGTCTTCTCTCTCTTGATTATATAGATAGATAGATAGATAGATAGATAGCTTAGATTATTGAGTAGCCCATTCATTTTTTATTTACATTCCTGAATTGACATAAGACCAGAGAAATTCCCTGTGAAGAAAATGAGTAAAGACTCTTACTGTAGGGACTTTATTAAAAGGTGTACAGCATAGTACAGTAGACTGGACACATGTGTGTTCCCTTTCAATTCTTCCAATAAGTCACTGTGATAGAAATATAGAAACACAAAGCAGAAAAACCCATCTATAAACTCATCTAATAAACAAGAGAATTAGGGGCATATGAGTAATGTATAAAAGATGGTATATAAATGGAAATAGGAAAATGGGCAAATAGGCTAAGTTGAAAACTGAAGCATGATTTTTTTCCCACTCTCAATTTTATTTTATACTCCAATTAAAAATAAAAATAAGATAAAATAAAATGTGATTTTTAAAATAGAAGAATGGAAGCCATCCCTCTCCACAGAACTCTGGATGACCTTGATTTCAGCTTGTAAATAATACATTGGGAGTGCTAATAAAGGTTAAAAATAGGATAACTAAGTGAAGATATTTTTATATGTAATATCACCTACCACCACCATGTCCTCAAACCCTTGCTCTGAATTTACAGAGGGTTAGCAACTGAGAGAAGTCTCAATTAAATACACAACCATAGCTCTTTTTAAAAATACTCAGCAAAAAGTTCGGAATGTGACGTCTGGTTCCCTGCAATAATGTTCTCTTCATTCTGACATTTGAGGGACCCAAAATCTGATCCCTAGCTCCCATCTAAAGCAAAATATGCAAGTCATGGTATCCAATGCTATGCAGAGTTCCCCATGAGAAACCCCCTCTCCAGAAAGATACCAAGTAAAAAGATTTTTATTTTCATGAAGGAGGAGGAAACCCATGATAGACATCCAGTTCTCCTTTGTTATACATTATGGGAAAACGAGAATCTCCAGTTCAATGAGAAAAGCCAGTAGAGTAAAAAGTAAACACTAAGATAGACATAAAGACACATAAACATAATTCAAAAATATCTTTAAAAATTATCAAAGGCATTCAAGTACATGTCTTGTTCTAGAAAAATTAAAGATGCTGTAACAAGAAACAATGAAAGACAAATTCTTAGAACATTAAAAACATGTGGTTGAGAAAATCTTCCATAATACAGAGGAAAAGAGCAAACAGATAACATGATAAAAAAGGAAAGACAAGTTGACTATTAGTCTAAAATGTCACATAGCCAGCATCACCAACCTGAGTAGAAATCATTGGATTCTGCCATGCATTTACAGGAAAAAAGAAAAAAAATCTGTCAATTTTACATAAGAATGTCCTTAACTGAACAGTAAAAAGTATTAATTTTATTAAATCTTGATCCTTCAGTATATGTCTTTTTAATATTCTGTGTGGTAAAATGGGAAGTGTGCATAAAGCATTTCTGCTGTAAGCTAAAGTATAATTGTCTGGAAGAAATGTATTTATGAGATTTCTTAAGCTGCAAGAAAAATTAGCTACTTTTTTTTTCTTGAAGTTTTTATTTAAATTCCAGTCAGTTAATATACAGTGTAATATTAGTTTCAGGTGTAGAATTGAGTGATTCATCACTTACATACAACACCCAGTGCTCATCTCACTACATGTGCCCTCCTTAATAACCATCACACATTTAACCCATCCTTCCACCCACCACCCCTCCAGTAACTCTCAGTTTGTTCTCCATAGTTAAGAGTCTGTGAGTCCGTTTCCTGGTTTGCCTCTCTTTCTTTTCTTTTCCTCTTTTCTTTTCTTTTCTTTTCTTTTCTTTTCTTTTTCTTTTCTTTTCTTCCTTTCTTTTTTAATTAGCTAATTTTTTCATAGAATATCATTCTTTACTTGAAAGAACACCTGACAGATAATCTATGCTTATTCAGACCTAGGTATGTGGCAGGTATTTCTCAAAAATGAATGAAATGGAGAAGAGAGTTGGAGGACTGACAATACCCAACTTCAAGAATTACTATAAAGCTACAGTAATTAAGACAGTGTGGTATTGATAGAAGAATAGACAAACAGATCCATGGAACAGAACAGAGAGCCCAGAAATATACCCCTATAAATACAGTCATCTGATTTTTGACAAAGGAGCAAAGGCAATACAATGGAGCAAAGACAGTTTCTTAAACAAATGGTGCCAGAACAGCTGGGTGTCTGCATACAAAAGAATGAATCTAGATACAGACCTTACACCCTTCACAAAAATTAACTCAAAATGGAATATGAACCTAAATGTAAAATCCAAAACTGTAAGACTCTCAAAAGATAACAGGAGAAACCTAGATGACTTTGGGTAAGGCGACACCTTTTTTAGTTACAACATCAAAGACATAACCCATGAAATAAATGATTGATAAAATGGACTCATTAAAATTCTTCTGCTCTGCAAAAGAAAATATCAATACTTAGAAAACAAGGCACAGACATGGAGAAAATATTTACAAAAGGTACATCCGATAAAGGACCATTATAAAAAATACACAAAGAGCTCTTAAAATTCAACAATAAAATGAATAACCCAATTTAAAATAATGGGCCAAAGGTTGACACTTCATTAAAGAAGATATGCAGATAGAAAATATGCATATGAAAAGATGCTCCACATCGTATGTCATCAGAGAAATGCAAAGTAACATAACAATGAGATACCACAAGCACCTATTAAAATGGCTAAAATTCAGAACACTGACAACACCAAATACCAGTGAGAATGTGAAGCAACAAGAACTCTCATACACTGCTGATGAGAATGTAAAATGGTACAGCTATTTTGGAAGAAAATATGGCTTCTTACAAAATTGAAAATACTTTTACCATATGATCCTGCAATCTACTCTTTGGTATTTAAGGAGTTAAATGCTTATGTCTACACACACACACACACACACACAAACTTCCACATAGATTTTTACAGATTTATTCATAATTGCAAAAATTAGACTTGACTAGAAAAAAGAAAGGAAAAGAAAAGAAGAAAGGAAAAAAGAAAAGAAGAGAAAAGAAAAGAAAAGAAAGAAAAGAAAAGAAAAGAAAAGAAAAGAAAAGAAAAGAAAAGAAAAAACATCTTTATCCCTAACCACTAGAAGGTAGTCCACCTATGTCAGACTCCATGTTCCTTACCCCAAAAGTCACTGTCCTCCCTGTCGACTCTGTTAAAGAAGAATAATTTCCACAGACCAACATTCAAAGTGCCAAGCACATTCTTTTGCCAGCCTCCTGGTCAATAGAGGTGGCCATGTAACTTAATCTAGATTACAGTTTCAAGGCAGGAGGAGCTTCTAGAAGTAACACAAAACCATGCTCTGTCTATGTAAAAAGTCTCTGAGGATAACCAGTTGGCTTCTAATGGGGCAGTACAGAGTTGTCAAATAAATGGGAGAAGAGGCAGAACAGAAAGAACCATGTCCTTAGGATAATGACCAAAGAAACTTGTGCCCAGAAAAGACTATAAACGCTCAGATAACAGCATCTCACTAGTGACCAGCATGAAACTACGACCATAGATATACTAGAAAAACTGTTCTAGGTTGTTGCTGTCCTCTAAAAACATACTGTTCATCAATCCTAATTCTTACTCAAGATTTTTCAAATTTCCTAATTATATACAGCCTCAAATTTAAAATTTCTTACCAGGTATCATGACATAATCTGAATTGATTCTATCTACTAAGATGTCTTTCTAACTTCCCTCTAGTACATGCATTTAATCCACTCTTATCACCTCACCATATTAATTTATTCATTCATTTTTCAACTAATATCGGGTATCTATTATATTTATAAAGTACTATGTAGATAGTGGGAAATGAAAGACAACGTCTGCCTTTATAGATCTTATGTTCTAGTGATGGAAAAATAAATACATAAACAAACAGGAAAGAAACAACTTTAATTCCTACAAATCAACAGCAAAAAATAAGTAAATAACCTGATTGAAAATAAGAAAAAGACTTGAATAAACATTTTTCTAAAGAAGACATGCAAATGGCCTACACATATATGAAAAGATGTCCAATATCACCAATCATCAAGGAAATGCAAATCAAAA
Organism: Ursus maritimus; assembly: GCF_017311325.1. Lineage (NCBI taxonomy): Eukaryota > Metazoa > Chordata > Mammalia > Carnivora > Ursidae > Ursus > Ursus maritimus. The sequence goes on along the minus strand of NW_024423343.1, from coordinate 86,011,398 downwards.
CCAGAATGAAATATCACTTCACAGTTGTGAAGATGGCTAGGATTAAAAAAAAAAAAAAAAGATAACAATGCTAGCAAGGTTACAGAAAAATTGGAACCCTTGCACACACTGCTGCTGGGTAAATAAAATGGCAGAGACACTACAGAAAATAGTATGGAGGTTCCTCAAAAAATTAAAAATAGAACTATCACATGACCTAGCAATCCCACACACCTAAGTATATATTCAAAGAAACTGATGTCAGGCTATCAAAGAGATATTAACACTCCAATGTTAATTGCAGCATAATTCAAAATAGCAAAGATATAGAAACAACCTAAATGCTTATTGAAGGATGAATGGTTAAAGAAAATGTGATATATACATACAATGGAGCATTATTCAGTCTTAATAACGAAGGAAATATTCTGGTAGAGAATGTTGATAATGAGAGGGTATCAATGTAAGGATACAGGTGGTACATAGGAAATCTCGGTATTTTCTTCTCAATTTTGCTGTGAACCTAAAACTCTAACAAAATTAAGTCTTCAAAAAAAAAAAAAAAGGAGATTTTGCCGTATACAGCAACAGGGATGAACTTTGAGGATATCACGCTAAGTAAAATTAGCCAGTCAGAGAAGGACAAATACCTCATGATTCCACTTATATGAGGTATCTAAGCTAGTCAAACTCAGGAACAGAATAGAATGGTGTTGCCAGGGCTTGGGGAGAGAAGAAAATAGGGAGTTGCCCTTCAACAGGTATAAAGTTTCAGTTATACAAAAGCGGTAAATTCTAGAGATCTGCTATACGATATTGTGCCAGTAGCTAACAATATTGTATTGCACACTTAAAAATCTGTGAAGAGGATGGACCTCATGTTAAGTGTTCTTATCGCAATTTAAAAAAAATAGGAAAGAAAATAACTAAAAACTTCTATTAGTGCTATGAAGAAAACAGGCATAGTTCCATTTTTTACTTATGTTGGTTTCCCCACCTTCGTCTGCACACAATTCCACTAGGGTCACCCTTCATTGCACAAGTAGAACCCCACCCTCAACAAAGTATTTCAGACTAGGATATCCCACATTGTCTCTTCCTTCTCACTGACGCTAAGCTGTCTACAGACAGAATCACATGGTTTTATATTTAATTGTTGCTTTTCCCTTTCTTTTCACTTGTACTAATTTTGACTCTTTATCCAGAGATGAAAGCTCTTGAGAACAAGGATCCTGTCTTGTACTTCTTTATATTCTTCACAAGTGCTTTGCATTCTTTTGAACTGAGCATGATGTAGAAGTTTCCTATAAACATGTGAAATGATTAGGGAAATAAATATTCCTAAAAATATCTCCCATAACAAATCATAACTTAGAAAACATTTAAATAAAGCCATCTCTCCCATTCCCTGTTGATATTATCTTCTCAAAAATACCTCTTTTTAAATATATTTTTTCAAGGATCTCTCGAACACAAAGGACTTTGGTTTTTACTGCGTATTGCTTATCACATGTGCTTCTCTCACTTTTTTCTTTCTCACATTGTTGTTGACTTGAATATATTAGAATCTTCAGAAATTACCAAAATGCAAAGACTGCTTGCTTAACTTCATGTCAGTAATTAAGAATATCTCTACTTCACAATTATGGGTTAAATTGTGTCTCCCAAAATTCATATGTTCAAGTCTTAAGTCCCAGGACTTTAGAATGTGACTATTTTCAAAGATAGGGATTTTAAGAGGTAATTAAGTTAAAATGAAGTATTAAGATGGGTCCAAATCCAATATGACTAATGTCCTTAAAAGAAGAGAAAATTAGAAGAGAACTAATATATAGAATTATTAAATCACTATATTGTACACCTGAGACTAAAATAACACTGTATGTTAATTATACCCGTATCCAAAAAAAGAGAGACAGAGAAAGACGGAGAAAGAGAGAGAAAAATAGGACAGAGATACATACACACAGGGAAGACCCAGGGAGGAGAAGACACCCATCTGCAAGTCATAGAGAGAGGCCTCAGTAGATACCAAGCATGCTGACACCTTGATCTCAAGACTTCAAGCTCCAGAAGAGTGAGAAAGTAAATTTCTGTTAAGCCACCCAGTCTGTGAGGCTTTGTTATGTAGCCCTAGCGAACGAATACATTTACTAATAGACCTATTAAAGGAATTTATGAAATATAAGAATTGACATAAATAACAAATATAAATTGATTCTGCCATACAGTCTCTAAAATCTTCATTCAAAAGACAATGAGAAAGAGGAGGAAAGGACGGGGAGGAGAGGAGAGGAGAGGACAGGAGAGGAGAGGAGAGGAGAGGAGAGGAGAGGAGAGGAGAGGAGAGGAGAGGAGAGACAAGGGAATTAAATTTACTGAAATGCGCTAAGTTCTAGGGCCTTTGCTAGGCTCTGAACATAAGCAAATATGACTGTCTCATTTAATCATCATAAATGAGATGTGATGTGTTAATACACCTCCTGTTGTTAAAGATGAGCAAACAGAAGGTCAGAAGGTGACCTTCTCCAAGGTCACACAGCAGAAGCATGGTGGGAACTCTCAGTTGCTATTAACTGAATTTCAATGCTCTTTCCACTGCACAGCTCTGCACATAAAATGGTATACCCACTAGACTTAATAGCACTATATCCTGCCATGCAAAATTACTTGATAAATATAAAGTTTGGTCCCAAATTAAAAATGGTTGAAATGTATGTTTCAGTTATTACATTGTAAAATTATAATTACAAAGTTTTAAAGTTTTAATAAAGCCTGTCTTCTTAAATATATTATCAAAATTGATAGCTTATTTTTTAAATACTCAGAATATGTACTTTGTTGAACTATACCAGAACTATTGAGATCCATATTTTAAAAAGTATATTTTTCAAAAATTAGCCCTTTATATTTAAAATATAAAATATAACATTATGCCTAGTTACATCTGAATTACAGATAAAGGACAATTGATTTTTATATAAGTATGTCCTAAAAAATACCTATACAAAAAATATTCATTTATATGAAATTCAAGTTTAACTGGGTATCCTGTATTTTATCTGGCAGTTCTATTATCTCTACTCTCTTCTGAAACCCCAAAATTTACAAGAAAGCAGTGAAGAAGGCATAAGCTTATAAAGACAAGGAGGTCATTATAAAGGAAAAAAAGACCATAGCTATAAAAACTGTAGTGGGTTGGAGCGCCTGGGTGGCTCTGTCGGTTTTAGCGTCTGCCTTCAGCTTAGGTTGTGATCCCAGGGTCCTGGGATTAAGCCCTACATCAGGGCCCCTGCTCCACGGGGAGCCTGCTTCTCCCTCTGCCTCTGCCTCTCTCTCTCTTTCTGCTTCTCATGACTAAATAAATAAAATATTTTTAAAAAATTGTACTGGATTAAAAACAGATTATAATTGGTGACTGACTTTATAGATAAAATGAAAATCTAGACCTGCAAAGGGAGGAGGCCAGATACAAACTACTCTGCACTGCAGAACTTCAGAATAGGTGAGAAACTGGGAACGTTCAGGCCTCTAAAGACAGGGAGTTAGATGCCACTGAAAGAAAGATGACTGGTTTAGTCTGTTTGAGAAGGAGTTAGAGTCAGACGGACATAGCCTAGACAGTGCTGCTCTTTACACCTGGTCAAAGAGTTAGAGAAATACCCTCTGGAGAGGATGACCGAGGACACTGAAAATAAGACACAACTGAGGGTCTGGATATTATCAATAAATAAAGGGATTAAGTGATAATCTACATTAGTGGTTCTCAAATTAGAGAATAAAATAGAATCATCTGGACCCCCATTCAGTCATCAGAAGTAAAAACCAGACAGTCATCTCTTTGTCCCTCACCTCCTCCACGGTCTCACCCAAGTGCCAGCCAGTCTGAGTAAGCTCAGTTAATTCTTCACCCTTATTATCTCAGCAATGTTTTATCTCCTCTCCATTCCCAATGAAACTGCGGAGCTCAAGGCCTCAGCACCTGTCATTCTCTCATTGCTAAGGAAACACTAGAGTGATCTTTCCAAAATGCAAATCTGAGCATATCACTCCTCTGGTGCTTAAAACTCTCCAATGGCTTTCCCCTGCCAACCCCCTAAGCAGGGCACAAAGGCCATCCATGATTTGCTGCCTGCTGAATTTTCCATCACCCGATCTATTACTGCCCCCAGTGCTCCATGTTCCAGGAATATTGAATTGCAGTCAACTTTCAGTTATCCCAGGATAGATTAACCATGTTGTGGCAGAAACATATATAGAAATAATCAAAAGGCAGCTTATCTGTAAAGAGAAATAATTAAAACTACTGTGAATAAGAGAAATACATACACATCAGTATGAGTCTATCATTTCCATTTGTATAGGAACTATTACATTTTTACATTTTCTCTCCTGCAAATCAGAAACGCCCCTCCACCTGGGCAATATGTTTGCTTCCAGCAGCAGTCTGTTAGCCTGTTAGCTGCCCTTCTGTGCAGGAGCAGCTCTCTGTAGTTTGTCTGAAACCTGCAAAAATCTGTTCCTTACGGTTGTGATGGAACTAGACGTCTCTTTGCTCTGCTTAGACTTGGTTTTTGTTGTTTTTCTTAAACAGAGAATTTGGAAAAGGACAGTGAAGGTGGGATGAAGAGCACTGCAGAACAAAGCCCAGAATTCTGTCGAAGCCTTTGTGACCTTGAACTGACAGTTATGGCCCTAAACTCTCGATTCATTGTTATATTGAGAGCATTGCCTCATTGAGAGCTGAGGGGGCAGTCTGAGGTTATAGGGAGAAAAACTTGAGAATGGCAGGTAATTTAATTTCCAAGTTGATGGCTTCACTGTGTTGCCAGTGAACTAGTATTCCTGCAATGATGGAGAGAATGACAGTGAGAGGGAGGAATTAGCTGACAAAGACAAAGCAGCTCCAAATAACTGCTTGCTGGGGTGTTTAAAAAAAAAAAAAGTAGAGTTTATTCATGAAAATTGATGTTACCTAAGATAGTTTTCATTAGAAACAGGGAGTGGAGAAAGAGCAGGAGGAGGCTCAAATAACAGAACAGGCTATTTGAACATTTTAATTGCATACATTTGTATTAAATATTCATCCTGTATCACAGTTGTGTTTAATTGTGCCTGAACTATGTTCTACCTGTGTCCTCCTTCCATTTTCCATTATCCCAGTTAATAGGTTAATAAATTGTTGATAGTATATATAATTTTCCAAAATGATGATTCCCAAACATCTCTATGCTTTTTTGCATTTGCCCCCAGTTTACTTCCCTACCTCCACTACTATATCCACCTCTACTCCCATTATCTGAATAATGGACACATTTTCAGACTATGTTAAAATGATACTTCTGTTTGGAAGCTTTGATTGCCTCAAAAGGGGAAGTGGTTCACCAGATTCTTTGTGTTCTGTGATTTGTGTATAATTATATTATAACCTTCATAATCCCATAACACTTTTTAAATTTACATGTATGTCTCCTTATTTAAAATGTAAGATTCTTTAGGGCAGGAATTACGTCTTATTAACTCTCATCCTCCGTACATATGCCAATGCCATTCCCATGAATGGTTTTCAAGGCTGTAGTAGGTGAGAGAATGAAATTTGGAGTCATACATACCTCCTTTGATGCCTGGCTATGACACTAACTCACTGGGTGATCCTGAGAAACTTACTTGGACCCTTAATATTTGTCTTCCCATGTATAAAATGAGAAAAATTCTACCACCCTCACATAATATATGAAGTATTAGCTAAGTAATTCGAATGGTAAAGACAATAATCGGTAGCTTACTGAATAAACGAATGAGTCAACAGAAAATCTGAAACATATACATGAATATATTGATTCTATTACATAAACAATTAAGAAAAATATTCTACTCATTATTAGTAGGAATGTGTGTGGAATTACTTTTTCAAAATGACAGATGCATATGCATCATGTTTCTATGATTTTATACTACTTCTCTTGTGGCTAATGAAGGGTAACATAATTTGCAACCCCAATAATGTGCCACCCCTTTGTCATAAGGATTATTTTGATGTGATTATTCTGAGAAAAAGCAGACACAGGAGAAGCTCTGAAAACAGTAGAAGTTACCCTTTTGTAAGGGATATTTATGTTAGAAAGGAGGCCTGTACCACGAAGAGAGCTAATACCAGAGATCACCTGTTTACCGGAGAAACTTCCTGTATAGCAGGGCAACCTTTATTTACCAAGCATTTCCTTTTCTCACCTTCCCATTAATTGCCTTCTCCCCTTTGAAGTCCCAGACCCCTGTCCCTTTCCTTAGCTAAGGATGATATATAAACCTCAATTATCTGGCTGCCTTTCCAGTCTCCTATCTTTTGGGGGCTTCTGTACACACACAAATTATTTTTTTCCTGTTAATCTCCCCTTTATTATAGGAAGCTCTCAGCCAAGAATCTTCAAGAGTAAATGGAAAATTATTTTTTCTTCTCTATACTAGTCATAATCATTAGCATGGAGGTTGGTTGAAATTAGTAGTGTAATTCTTGACAGTAGGAAAGAATTATGCTATTTTCCTATGGTGATCACTCCAAAGGTGATCATCAATTCCAAGTTGTACACAAGATAACTTATTTGGGTAGGAAAAATAAAATATTAGAACTTCCATTTATAGTTGTAAACAAGTGAGATATTAGTGTTCAAAGAAAACAACTTCATTCTTTGTTTGATATTTACTTACACATTGTTTAAGTGAAAGGCTTAAGAGAATAATTTCCCCCCTGTTAAGGGCCCCCTTGCTTAAGAAAGGTCTAAAAAGGGTTAAGTTAGGTAATGGCTTTCCTCTTTTGGACTGAATTGTGTGTCCCCAAGATTCATATGCCAAATCCTTAACCCCCTATGTGACTGCATTTGGAGACAGGGTCTTTAAAGAGGTAACTAAGGATCATGAGGTCATAAGGCTGGGGTCCTAACCCAATAGAACTGGCTTCAGTTTAAGAAGAGACACCATAGGGCACCTGGGTGGCTCAGTCGTTAAGCGTCTGCCTTCGGCTCAGGGCGTGATTCCGGCATTCTGGGATCAAGCCCCACATCTGGCTCCTCCGCTGGGAGCCTGCTTCTTCCTCTCCCACTCCCCCTACTTGTGTTCCCTCTCTCGCTGGCTGTCTCTCTGTCAAATAAATAAATGGAATCTTAAAAAAAAAAAAAAAAAGAAGAAGAGACACCAGTAGTGTGAGCACAGAGTAAAGATGACAAGAGGACACAGTGTGAAGGCAGTCATATGCAAGCCAAGAGGCCTGAAGACAACAGAAGAGAAACAGAACCTGTTGACTCCTTTATCTTGGAATTCCAGTCTAGACTTGTGAGAAAATAAATTTTTACTGTTTAAGATACCCAGTCTATAGTGTTTTGTTATGGCAGCCTTAGCTGACTGATACACTACCCCATATCTACTAGTTTGTTAAAAGCTTCCTGGGGAAGTTATTAAAAAGAGTCTGAGACATTTTGAAGGACCAGGCTGAGAAGCACAACTGAGAGAAAATTCACCCTAAATTGAAAGCAGAACTGAACCTTACCTCTAAAATTCATTCCATTTACCTACATCCAAATTCTTTCTAAGATCTCTATTCCTTCCACTTCCACTGGTACCACACTAGTCCAAGCTATCACAGTCTCTCACCTGAACTCCTATACCAGCCTCCTGAAGTTTCCCAGCTTCTATTCTTGCCTCTTCCTTAGCCCAGTCTTCACACACTAGCAAATAATATTTTTAAAACACATCCAGATTACAAAACTCCTGTTTAACCCTTCAACTGGCTATTAGAACAAACTCCTTAGTCTTTACCATATTGGGTACCTTCCTCTGGATCCCTCCCAGTGGCCCTCCTCTTCTCTGGAACAAAGCTCCTGCCACTCTAGCCATGTTAACCACAATATGCCAAGCACTTTTTGTCCTTAAGGCCTTTGTATTTGCTATTTTCTCTGCCCAGAAAATTCTTCCTTGGAAATTTTCACAATTTCCAAGAGAAACTCCCAAGTTTCCAGAGAAACTTTCTGTATAGCAGACAACCTTTGTTTACCAAGCATTTCCTCTTCTCACCTTCCAAACAGCACTCTGGCAAAAACAGTCCAAATAGCACCTCTTTGGCAAAAATTTCCCAGAAATTCTACTCTGTTTTCCAAACAGAGATAACCAGGATGAAACTCTCTGTTCCTGGTAATCAAATACCATATAAAATAGTATCCAGGAAGAATTAATCTCAGTAGACTTTGTTCTAAATATATCTTGATTATTCTGTGCAGGTCTTGGTTTTTAGTTTTTGGAAGAAGCCTGAAAGATGGGAAGACTTAGAAGATAACAATCATGATGTAGAAGGGTCTGAGAATCATGCCATTCTGAATGAAATTAAACAAAACAAAATAAAACAAAACTAGGTTTCTTACCAGATAACTCAGGTGAGGAGACAGAGCAGGGAAAAATAGTCCTACTGCTTTCATCAACTGACAAAATGCTTATGAGAGCAAAAGAAGATGAATGGTAAGGCCTTAAAAATTTCTAAACAATTTGACCCAGAAATGCTACATCTAAAACGGTATCCTAAGCTCAGTAAATAACTACTTATTAGGATAGCCATCACAATATTTATAATTTCAAAAAAAAAAGAACTTTAAAAGTTAATATTTATATGTAAGTGATTATTTAAATAAAATATCATATAAGTATATGGCAGAATATTATGTAAACATTAAAATGACATTGTAGAAACACTGATCTAGAAAACAATGTTTAAGACAAATTAAAAGTGAAAGGAAGTTTACGTATAATCAAAAATATGTATGTCATAAATATTAACACAAGCTTTAAACCACAGTTTTATAAAAAAATTCTTGATATTTTGAAAATGTTACTATTTTTGCCCATTTTAAAAATAATTTACTGTATTTGCATTCATATTATGTAACTTCAACTTCAATTTCAATTAATATAACTCATTTTTACAGGGTGCTTCTTGAGCAAATTTTTTTTCTTTTAATATATGAGAATTAACTAGCATTTTATCCTGGTTTGACCACACAGCATATTACAAAGTTCCACTATTTTAAAAATTGCTTCAAATGACTGTTCTAAATTAGATAATTTGCTGTTCTGTCCCTATTATTAAACTATGAATATTGTTGTTGCAGTTACTACCCAACTCTTGATACTGCCAAATAATTAATGTGATAAAATTTACTGATTTAGAAATACACGTGTGGGTAAATATAAATAAATTACTGGGGAAAAGGTCAAAAAATAAATAGTCACAAATGATCTTTGGTGATCCTATTTGACAGGTTCTCGCCTCTCCCAAATAATTTAATGTATCTATTCCCTTGAAAATAAAAACATGTAAAACCTCTATAATGTAGCACAAGTCAGGGGAAAAGTTGCCTATTTAAAAAATCAGTTATTATGTCATTGCATCTCAATACTTTCAATTGAGTTGAATGAGACATATGTCAGCTGGAGCATACTCTTGAGTCAGAAAACAAAAATAAAATTGTTTTATAAAGTGAGCATCATTCTACAATCCTTTATTTTATAGTTCATTAAATCATGAGTGTCATATTTTAAATATAAATTAGAAAATAAAGAAGAATGCATGTGCCCTTTATAAAGAAATCCAGAATGAGTCTCCTTATATGATCACTTCATTGTGCCCTCATTTTTATAACAAGAAATCTACTAGAGAAGGACTCTATGTTTGACAGTTATCACAATATAATTTAGTTCCCGAAAAAGGAATGTAACTCTGAATTTGCAAATAATTCATTTTCCATTATAGTTGGGATTAAAAAAAAATGGTCACTTATTGATACAAATTTTTATGAAGAAAGATGATCTGGAGATGTGATTTTTGTCATTGTACACCAAGTAATCTCCAACTTTGACTAGGTTTCTCACAACCAGAATTCCCTACAACAAATCTGGATGGCACAATATCATAAGGAAGAAAAATACACACACACACACACACACACACACACACACTATACATACACGAATGCTTAGATGTAATTTCTATGGAAATGATTCGGAGGTATATTCACTATTTCAAAAAAAGAAAAACATGTTTCGAGGGGGTTGTTCAGATAAATTTTTAAATAATAGAACATGGTTAAATAACTTTGAAATTTTACTGACAGTATGTGTTATGCCTACATTCTATAACTATAAAGCTTTTATGTATTTTGTCCATTCACAGAAATATAAGAAATATTCCAGCTTAAGAGGTCTTCAATATGTTTGCCACCATTAAAGGCAATCTTGGTGATGACAAGGTCAAATCACCCTTAAAAAAAAAAAAAAAACAGATAAATGTTTTTCTTCTAAATTGAAATTGTAGTAATCCTTACCTTGACACATGTATTATTTTTGTATTTGTTATTGCACAAACTAAAGAGTCCTCTTGTAAAGGTTTCTGGGTCACCCACCTGTCCTTCTAAAACTCATCACATCTTTTAAGCAAAGCTCTTACCTCTATTCTAAGATTATAGTCTTTTTTCCTCCCATACATAATCTCATTTGGAGTCACTTCAGAGCAAAATAATCTTATCACTGGCCTTTTGAGTGCTGTCCATCTTTGAAACATCTACATTATAAGCTACACAGAACAATTTTACATACAATTTAAAAACCTAAAAGCATCATATTTTTAAAAGGTGCACCTGATTTATGTTCTTTCATTTTTCCCCCTATATAACACAGAATATTCCTTGAATGATTATGTTTAAACATGGAGCAGAATTAATTAAAATTAAATTGATGAGGACATTTCTTTCCACTTTGTAATGCTTAATATTCTCTCCACATTATATGAGACCGTGCTGATGCTAATAATGGAAAGGGGGGAAAAAAAGAAATTTAAATATACTAATGCCCAGGTACATTTTTTTTTTCATTTACCTAAATCTAGGTATATATGGCCCCAGAAGATTCTTTGTAATTAAATGCCATCTATCCAAGTCTAATTTGAGTCGACCAGAATCACCAAATAGCAAAAAGGGCTCAAGTTTGATTGTTTAACTTCAGTTTAAGTGAATAATATTCACCAGATCATAATATGATTCCAAGTTATTTGTTACTTTCCAACATGGGATAATACATACAGAATATTGGCAGACTTGTGGAATGACCTTTTTGGTTCTCTTGATTCATTTTCAAGATTCATTACATTGCTGTTGTAATTATATTAACTCAAAAATCTATTATAAATCTAAAACATGTCATGTCTTTTTGTACTCTACACATTTTTTTCTTTTTAAATGAAAGAGGAGATATGGGGCAATATAAAACAATTATGTCTCTACCCAAAGAAAATATGCATTATCAAATTTGTTCTTTTTTAATGCCATAAACATGAACAACGTGCATTTATTTTTCCTGAAAAAAAAAATGATTCCAGAAAAGTTAACCTTTAACAGTTTATAAAGGGGAGACAATCACTATTTAATGCTTTTAAGTATGGTAAAGCTGAGATGATTTAATTATACCATTTATGTTAATGAGACCATTCTCTGATCACTAATTATAATCTGGTTACAAAAATAGTACTATGATGTACTTTGCAATTGTAGTATTTATCCATTCTGTTAGGTAATTAGCATTAAGAAGAGCAACATATTGGAACACAGCAATTTAAGGTGACAAAAATTGCTGGAATAGTATCACATATAGTCCTTTGGAGATTTCTCGTAGTACTTTTAATGTAAATTTTGATGGGCTATTAGTTTTCATTAATGGTAGTTTGAGTACTTAGAGAAGACAACTATGTACTATACTTAGTGCTGGGCAAACTGCCTGGATATATTTCATATATTACTGTTACTTTAATGAATAGTGTTATGGCAATTAGAAGACTGATGGCTTAGAAAATTTAGGTGGATATATTTGAAGTTCTTTGCACTAAGTGACATTGCCTGGTGTACACTAAAAAGTATCTTATCCCTTTTTGAAAAGTATGATTTGAAAGGAGAATTACTTTAAATATATAGCATAATTATAGTGCATTTAAAATAAACTGGTTTCTAGATATCAAATTACAAATAGAGATGCAATAAGTGTAACAATTAAATCGCTGGATTTTTTTGCTGAAAAGCATATGTAAACACAATTTTTAAGTAAATAGAGTATCTTCTGAATCTTTTTAAGTGATATGCTGTTTGTTCAGCTTTTGACTACTTGTATTTTTAAGTAGAACATGCTTACATAATTCAAGTATAAACACAACAATAATCATGTAAATATCTAATATAAGTGCATTGATGATCTGTATATCTAAGAGAATTAATATTTTTTCAATCCTTGCGATAGCAACTGGGGTTATTTTCCTGAACTGTTTTAAAGACTCTTAATTAAAAGAACCATTTTCACGCATTTTATTCCATCTTTCATGAATGCTTTCTACTGAGTAATTTTTTATAAATATAATGATCTGGTGTCTAGAGATCATTCTCTCAAAAAAAATCTGTTTTTTTTTTAAATAAGTTAATACTCTTTCTAAATCCAGATATTTTTAACTGGCATAATACAATTGCATAAACATATAAATCATTAAAGCTTTTAATTTTAAAACAATTGAAAATCAAGCAACAAACTAAGAGTTCTTCAAAGTTAAGTGTTCTAAATAACTGTAATTATTTTCTTCATATGATTGATTTTATGTTTTTTAATTTCTATAAACATTAACCGTAACAGCTTGAAATAATCATATTTACTACAAATTTCTCTTCTTTCTTATTAAAATACATAATTATTAATAGTAACATTGTATGTAATAAATTGGAAATAAAGCAAAACACATGGGGCAGAACTAATTCCATCATCATTAAGAATTTCATAAACATGAAAGCTAAATCTTTAGAAAAGTTATTGTAGATAGCTACTTCTAGCTCATACTATAAGCATCAGTTAACTATGTATTCTATTTTAGTAGACTACTTTAGCGGCAGCACATGAAATATCAAGTATTTTTTAAGCAGAGTAAAACTTTCATGGAGAAGGAAAATAAATTAAATGCCTATAGCATTAAAAAAATAGACTGTCCATCTAAAAGTAACAGATGTTCAAAAATATGGTCAAATAGTCAATTTCTACTTCTTGTTCTTTCTTCCTTACATGTTCTCCCCCCCGCCCCGCATACCTGAATGACTCACTTCCTCACTTCCTTCAGATTTTTGCTCAGCTGTCATTTTCTAGTGAAAATTGCCATGACCTCTCTACTTAAAATTGTAATTTTTCTGGCTCCTTCCTCTCGACTCAACACTACACTCCTTACTCTTATGCCCTGATTGAATTTTCTCCATTAGTACCTTCTATCACCTGACAAACTTTATTTCACTTGTCTATTTGCTTATACACTTGTTTTCTCCCACTGTGAATATCAGCCCCTTAATGATGGATGTGTTACCTGCTGTAAGCTCTCTTGTATTCCTAGCACCTAACTTAGTGCCTGGCTCATAACAGTCACTTGCTAAATTGCTGAAGGACTAGACGAATTGAATTTGGGACAAATAAATAGCTATCTGCATTATAATACACAATATATAAGACTAAAATACATATAAACAGAAAAGACACAAATCCAGACTCTTTTTCATTACATTACATTTAAAAGAAAGAAAACAGAAGGAGTCTTTTTGATCTACGTTTCTCAACCTCAGCACTACTGGCATTTTGAGTCAAATAGTTCTTGTTAGGGAAGGCCACACTGCCTTTTAAGATGTGTCCTCGTATCCCTGTTTTATACCCACTAGAATGAGAGCAGCAACCTCTCTACCCAGCATTTGTGACCATCTAAAATGTCTTCAGACATTTCCAAATGTTGCCCGATGGACAAAATTGCCTTGGGTTGAGAATAACTTGGGTAGTGAAAAGAGCTCTAACTTTGGAGTTAGAATTATGTTAGTGACACAGCTTTGACCTTGGACAATCCACATTGCTTGCAGCAGTAACACTGCAGTCACAGTACATTCTTTTTGCATGGTCACTGTGTCTATTAGGCACTAATATGTGTACATTTAGAGAGTAGATGCTCTGTAAAAATAGTTATTGAGATAAACAGTGCAGCATAATGGATAAAAATATGATTTTAAAAATATATCTAGATTTGTGTTTTTAACTAAAGAAATGCATACGTACTGTGATAAAAATTGGAGCATTCTCTACAGACTTTTTGAACCTAGCTATTTTTAATTTAAAAATATATTTTGGCTAATAGTTCAAACCAATATATAGATTTACCTCATATTTAATAGCTGCATTATGTTTCACTATACAGATATTTCATGATTCATTTGGCTAGTCACTTATAATAGATATACAGATTTTTTCCCTTGACACTTCTAATCACAAGCACAACTTCAAAGTATGTTCTTGCATACATCTCAGTGCACATATCTTAGTGCAGCTATGTCTAGACGAAATTCCTAGAAGCAGCACAGGCTTTAAAGTCTAAGAATCATGGACTGGAAAGCTTGCTATACCATTTATTAACTATGTAACCGGAGTGATTAATTTAGGCTGGCTGAGCCTCTGCTGGGACCTCTGGAATAAACAGTCCTAATGATACCTGTCTCAGGAGATTGCTGTGAGAATTACATGAGGTAAGATTTGTAAACTAAAAACAAGAATGCTTTATTTATTTAGACTGTCAATTATTCTTATTAAAGAGAATAATGCTGTTAGGTCTAGCTGTGAGAGACTATCCTTAAGAGCCCAAACCATTCCAAACACTAAAGTTTTTGTTTCATTTTGGAAGTCTTTTATTTGTGTGTGTTAATGAGTATTTTATTTTCTTCTTCCATTAAGCTGTTTAGTTTCTTTGAGAAGAAACACGATCCAATATAACCCTTCTTTTCTTGCATTTCTATATGCATATGTATATACAATAATTGCCAGAAATAATTGACTATCTTTTACACATTGATCTTATTACTCATTTTTCCCTTTCCAATTTAAATCATCATATTATAAAATATTTTCTTTTCAAGTTTATTTCAATACATATTTAAATTCTACATTAGATTTATGGTTGTGATCATTCTGCATAAACATGCATGCTTTGAAATACATTTTGATTGCTGTGGCAGATGTTTTTGCATGTAGATGGTCATTGTTTTATTTATTCATACATTCTATTACTACTTATTGAAATGTACTCAGTGTAAAGCATCTTGCTGTGTGTCATGAATGATGCATATATGAATAAAGTGTCCCAAATTATGGTGAAGTGAGACAGATTCACACATTAGAAAAGACAAAAAATATTCCACTACATTAGGAAAATACAAAGGGGTCCGGAGGAGAGAAAAATCTCAAATTACACTAAGGTAAAGTTGAAGTAGGCCTTCAGGGGTGGCATTTCACCCATTAGGGTAGCTGATAAATATGGAAAGCAGTCAAGGAACAGGAAATAGCAAGATAAATAGAAATAAGTAGGGCATAATCAGATACACGGGAAGTTTGCCTGGATGTATCACACCTGACTGATGGGAAACAGGGGTAGAGGTAGGTCACATGAAGAATCAAGTTATGGCTAGGAATGTTCTTCCTGATAGTGGAAACAGAACTTAACTTGAGTCAGGATCTCAGGTGAGTTCCACAGGAGTGAATGTTCACAAATCTCATTGACCCTAAATTTCTTTTTTTATAAGGTGGGACTAATACTGCTTTGGGTTTTAACACATCTTACTGACTCTAGGTCCCTTTATCCATAACGTCAAACTAATAATGCCTGACAGACAACTTTTGGTGAATGAAAAGGAGTTAAGTTACGAGTGCTTTTCAGCCCCTGAAAAGTTATGGCTAAGTCAGGGGTGCCATAGCTGGTCTGAACATAGCCAAGTCTTGATAGTTTGGAAAGTGGAGATTCCGAGACTGAAAAAAGGTTAAGGGGCCATTCAGTAGCCCAAACAAAAAGTTAAGAGTCTAGGGAGACTGTGAAAGAAAGACCAACACACCAAACAAACAAACACACAACAGAACAAAGGGGCAGAGTTTTCGATTGTAAAAGAAGGCTGTCAATCCAAGGGACAGAGAAAGAGATAGATAAGGGATTAAAAGAAAGAAGAAAAGGAGGGAAGGGAGGGAAAACTTTCACAAGAAGCATGGACTTGATTGAAACTAAGTTTCAGCCTTTTTTCACATGCAGAGGGAGAGAAATATTTAGCAAGCTTTGATTTAAAAACAAAACAAACAAACAAAACCTTGCATTTGACTACAAGTAGACTTGCATTGTACAAAATAGGAAATGATTCCTTAAGGTGGATTATTAAGTTAAGAACTTGAAAGTTATCAGACCCATTGCCTTGTCATAAGAAGACAGCATACAGTATCCTTCAGCATACAGTATCCTTCTAGACTAAATTTTATTTTAAACCTGTGAGTCTTCAGTCTAAGGATTGTAGCAAGACTAAATGCACCACACTCACAGACTGTCACTTGCCATCATTTATGATATTCCATAGATCCCATGACAACCTGCCATAATAATTTATTTCAGGGAGTAGAGTTGGAAAAAAAAAAGGCTTTTGATGATTTCTGCATGCCAATTTTACTGAGTTGTTTATTGTATATATTTTTTTCACATTCCTATCATTATTTACAAGGTATATTATCTACCTGAGGAAATTCATAACAAGCATGCAAAGTGAGTGCTAGATATGCTTTATTTTTAATAAACCCTAACATTAGTCATTACACTAAGTAATATTTTGCTGAAAAGAATAAAGATACATTAAAAAAAACAAAACTTTGAGAAATCAGTCAAAAAAGCGTTGTTAGTTTAAGTAAAGACTAATTTTTTGCCATTAGCTTAGCATTTCTTTCAGTCAGCAGAGACAGACAATTGTAACTGCTTTGTTGTAGAAATTCTCCTGGGAACACTGGAAGCATCTAACCCCCAACAATATTAACACTGTATTCATTCTTGAGCAAATAAATATGACCTTCTCTGATACTCAGATGGTTCTGGAAGCATTTTAATGTGTCAGTCTTGGCTTTCCCATGACAAACTATCCATATGCTAGGAATCTCCATAGCAGCTATTATGACAACCTCAGATCTGTGAAGTGAGCCTATGAAAAGTATAATCAAATGTCCTTAGGAATTATATTTGTTATAGCCTTCCAAGGGCTCCCTAAAGAGCAAATGATTCGTTTATTTTGTTAACACTGACTTAAAACAAATGTGTGCATAACCAAATCAAGAGAAGTGAAAAGCCAACTTTCTACTCATTAAAGGGCTGAGTTTGTTTTTGATAGGAGACTGAAAATGCACATGAAACATGCCTTTTTCTCCTCCTTTATTGATCCTAACAGTAGCCAAAATTCAATATCCTTCTAATATTTACATATTAAGCCTATTCTGGCAAATTGCTACTTGAAACAGATCAATAGTATAATATATTTAAACTGTGAAGGAGAACAGAAAATATCAGCTGATAGAGTTTAAGTATTCATAGAAAATGCATAATTAAAGATTTTTTTTTGCCTTTACCTGTGATTCAATCTTTCTTTTATTTTAAAGAGAAGTTAGCCAAGTTTTGTGAGTGATTCCAAGATTAGATGGGTATTGGAGATAGCTACTTAGATATTTACAAAAAGTACAAACCTATTCTAAGACAAGTAATCTAAGCAATTCTATGTTGTAAACATCCACTGAATTCTCAACTAAAAGTCAAAGTAGAATAATTTTGCCTAACAACTTGAATAGAGTCATATGAACTGATTAGCATAATTTCACAAGCGAACACTATTTTTATTCACAATTTTTGTTGTCTCTCTACTTAGCCATTTTGTATATAAGTAAAACTACTTATCCATTTTGTATAGAAACATTGACATTGTAGAGGCCCAGAGAACGCTGACCCAAGATGGGCCACTTCTGCATAAAGATTATTTTGAGTTAAAAGCAATCAAAACCCAGCAAATGCAGGAAAAGCTCTTTGCCTCCTACACAACTGCCTAAACTTACATTGGAAAGGACAGCCTGTAATAGGAAGAGAGAACTATTAACAGAGACTCCCCTTTACCTAAAAAACTTAACTGCAATAAACAGAGCAACCTGGTTTTTCTAAACATTTCTTTTCTCCTTCTTGTTAATAAGCTTTCTCCCCTTTGTACCCTTAGGCCCCTACCCCTCTCCTTAGCTCCTATAAGTTCCATGTTGACTCACTGTCGTTGGAATTTCTTGTGTGTAGATTCCTCATGTATACTCAGTTAAATTTGATTTTTTCCTGTTAATCTGTCTCACGTCAAGTTGATTCTAAATCCAGCTAGAAGGACAATAGGACAGAGGAAGTTCTTTCTCTCAGACAACATTCAAGAAGAACATGTCATGTTAACTTTAGAATTCTTGTCTGTAAATACCACCATAAAGACAATTTCCAAAGGTCATATAGCACCAGAAAACAAAACAAAAATTAGATGCACAATTGAATCTCAATGAGACTAACTGTATATTCAGTGCAATAGCAAAGAACAATGAATAAATAGCTCATAAGATTTGAGTGTGGAGTGAAATTTTAAATTCAAGCTTATACCCCCATGTAGTGCCCAGAACTCAAATTCTTGCCCTAGAAAAGCTTGACAGATTACTACATGACACATTTTAATGGACTATATCGAGATCAGCCTCTGATTAAAGAAGATGCTGACCATTAAATCCACAAGTGCCAAGGATTTTCTATATAGACACACAGATTTCTTTAAGCCTGCTTAAGCAATTCCCATACCTTCGCTTCTATTTTAAATCTATGGTCCATTTGCCCCAGATCCTCCCTGTCCCAACCAAAAAATATAAAATACAGGTAAGTCACCATCCTCCTATTTCCTGAATTCCATCTTAATTTTCTTCAAATACCAGTAAGTCTGTTTCAGCCCGTTCATTTGTTTAATTTGTGTCTTTCCTCTCAGGGCCATGAATTGATTTTTCTAACTCTCTCTTCAATGTGAACACAATATATACACTCTGCTCTCAAAGTGCGTATGCTGACAGTGAAAAGGAATACTATGTTAAATATAATCCATAAATAACCCACAAACCCTAATTTTAGTCAATAGTTTCAACCTCTTCTTCCTTTTCACAAAGACACTTAAAATTGAATGGCAACTTGATTAACTTAAGTTTACCTCACTGTCTCCTGCAGGCATTAATGATCAGGAAAATGCCAAAAGTTATGAGGAAAGCTGAACAAACACAAACAAAAAAGCTCTGTATCTAGGTAATCAATAGTCAAATATAGCATAGCTGACTGTACCCTATTTATAGGACAAACAACTAAAAAATCATGTAAGAAAATGTTCTAGAGTATCATTATTTCATGAAAATGATATATTTATAAAAGAAAATTCCCGTAAAAAGGCGGCTAAATACTGAGAAAAATATCTAAGACAAATAAGTAGTAGATACAATTTTAGAGCTACCAGCTATTGGATTTGAAAGCAGAAACTATTGTTTTTGCTGGCTCTGACAGTTTGAGAAAGACAATTGACAAGGTCATCTTATTTTTTTTTTCTTTTTAATGGGGAAGCATTTGATATTTAAAGTTATAGGCTAGTTTCAGTTGAACTGAAATAAGATGTGGACCTTACATTCATACTTTCTGCATCTCTATATGCCTCAGGCAGAATACAAGGTCTGGTCAAACAAGACCACAAAAGCTTGCTGGAAAGTCATATGTCCTGTCCTGTGGAGAGAGATCCCTTCTCCTCTGTAAATTATGCCAGCTCTACCAGGTGATTGATTGATTGACTGAATGATTGACTGATTTTACCTAGTCTCCTTTACTGGTATAGCTGGGCATTAGCTGCCTTAACTTCATCCTCTTCTCTAAATAATTCAAAGCCACCAGTATAAATGATGATGATCAAACCAAAGCTGAGGAATAACTGCTGTTCTCTGGGCTGAATCAAGTACACCCAACCATGGTTTTTGTGATGGGGGTTTTTGTTAGTTTGCTAGGTTTATCTAGTGTTAATTTTCACAGTTAGCTTATACAGTATGTTAGCCTGCATTTTTTTTTTAATATGACTACTTGCGAACATTTAAAAATTATGAGATTTTTTTTTTTTGTTTTAACTGGATTTCTTGCCTCTCTTGCAAAATGAAAGATCTGGCACAACTGCTTAATGTTCTTTATGGCAAAATTAACTGGATCTGAGAGGTGAGGCATTAGCTTTCTCCACTTTTGTCATACTTCCTACCATTCCCAAGTGAGTCTGCATATTGAAGCCCAGACTCAATTTCTACCAACCATCAGTTTCTACCATGTTGGAATGATTGGGTTTTATTATACCTGACACACTTTACTATTCATAATTATTTTGATTCTATTAAATAAGGATTTGATTTTGTAATTCTGTTTATAAATGAATGAGTTCTATAGATGGAATGACATACAAATTACTTATCTTTTTGCTGTTTTAAAAAATACCCTCAAAACTCAGTACTTAAAACAATAAACATTTGTTGTGTCTCATAGTTTCTGTGCGTTAGGAGTTTGGGAGCAGGTATATGGGTGGTTCTGGTTCAGGATCTCTCTTGAGGTTGCTATAATGCATTGGCTTGGGCTATAGTCATCTGAAATCTTAACTGAGATAGAGGTTCTACTTTCAAGATGACTGACTCTCATACATGGCTGCTGGCCAAAGGTCCCAGTTCCTTGCTGTGTGGACTTTTCCACTGGGCTATGTGGATGACCTCATGACATGTCAGCTGGCTTTGCCCTGAGTCAGCCAACCAAGAAAGTGAGGACAAGGAGGAAGGCTCAGACCTTTTATGATCTTAACTCTAAAGTCACACACCATCACATTTGTCTTATTTTATTCATGAGAAATGAGTTACTAAGTCTAGCCCACACTTAAGGGGACAGAAGTTAAGCACCACTTCTTGCAAGAAGTATCAAAGTGTGAAATTTGGATATAGCAGTCTTGATCTTGGGGTCTTGGACTTGGTTAAATCATCAAATCATTGCTTTATTAACCTTCTACTTTACCTGATCTTAATATTTCAAAGTTCTTTTCAGTTTCTTTTGTATATATATTTTCCGAATAAAACTGGGAACTCTAAATCGTTATAATTCATCATCTTTCAGGTTTGAAAAAAATGATAAGTCTCTAAAGAGATTTTTCATTCAATTTTAGGAAAATTACTTCTAAACTTTGGTGAAACACAAACTTTCAGTTAGTTATCATTGCCTAGGTAGTATGTCTGAGGAGCTGGTATACACTGGCATGTAACTGGTAGCTTCATAACTCAATTATTTCCTTGCTTTCTAGATGTGTAATATCAGTTTTACTATAGGCAAATAGCTCCTTAAACATTTGTAGCTATAATTATCAGTAATCCCCTAGATAGTGAGCTGTAAAGTTCTTCTGTTTTACTTTTATATTGCCTTTTTTATATGACTACAATACTTAGCCTCTGCAGGAAACAGGTCATCACCCTTTATTCCATCCCCAAAGAAAAAGAGGAGAGAGGTTCTCAAAGAACGGGGATTCTGAGCAGCAGACCAAGTTCAGAGCCAAGTGAGGGAACTTTGCAAAATAGAAGTTGTTTGCTGCTTCTCTAAGGTATTGTCCTTGAAGTTTCAAATCTCCAAACTAAAGATGTATTTAGATATATCCACTGAATGCATTGTTGACAATAGAAGCATTAATAGGTTTTATTATATTTATTTTTAACTTTCAGGTTTGATCAAATTATGGTGGCAGGGAGGGGTATACATACACAGCCATTCACTTGTTAAAATAATTTTAATGTATGAAAAGTTGGGTTCCCATGCAGTGCTAATGTCCTATCAGTTTTACAGTGCTGACACAATATAGGCATTATGATTTCCCCCAAACTTTCACTCTTCCATTTTATCAGGGAACAAAAGTAACTGACTTTATTTTATTTTGCTACAAGGGACTACTGCTCTATTTTTGACACTTTGTTTACAGCATTGAGTTCTGTAAGTTTAGTATTCATTTTCTACTAACAGCAGGGTGGGTAGCAATCATGTTAGCAGAAATAAACCTTCATAAAGCTTTCCATTATTCTATGAGGAAATGATTTTTATAGTATATGTATATATATAATATTCACTAAAAACTCAAAGACGTTCTTTGAAATGTTATAACATATTTTAACATTTTTCCCTCTAATTTATTGTGTTCCTTGGCTATATTATTTCCTAGTTTAGGTTGATTTCATAAGGTATATTGGAATTCAATTTTTGAAAACATAATGTGGGTGGTGATTTGGGGATTGTTGCAGAATTTAAACTCTGCTATTTTTACTCAGATGATTTAAAATATGTATAAATATACTACATGAAATAAATTTTTCTTGTTAGTTTGGCAAAGCTGAGTAATAGAAAATAAACTTATTTTCCTTATTGCCTTATAAGAAAATTATAAATAAATTTATGCTTTAAAATAACCTACTTGTCAAATACAATCCTTGTGTGTGTGCATGTGTGTGTGTGTGTGTGTGTGTGTTTAACTTCTGAAAACACAATGCTGTACAAATAATACAGAAATTGTCCAAAGGCTAGAAAGAAACTTGGGTCATTATTAAAAATAAGATATATTTTTACAAGTTTAAATTTCGCCTCTAGGGGAAAAAAAAACTTAAAAAAAATAACACTAATTCTAAGAAACAATTTTTAAAAAAATGGTGAAAATGATAGCAGAAAGACAGCCATTTAGGATTAAAAGTACAGCAAAAGAAAGCTACTGAACGTCCGATGCCCACTATGCCAGATATCTGCAAATCCCCAACAAGGTAAAATTCCAGAGTATTTTAAAGATTAAATTAAGTGATGCCAGATCTTACCTTTGATGTTTGTAAAAAACTCTACATTATCAAAATGTATTCCCATGCATTTCCATATGATTCTCACAACTTTATTAAGGCAAATATATTTATTACCTGTATTTCTCAGCTACTGAAACTGAAATATTCTTTGTGATTGATGATTGGTTGAAACGATCTTTTTTCTCTCTCTCCCTCACAGAAATGTATGTTCTGTTTTGTTTTGTTTGAGAATAGTGTCAATGTTTATATTTGTACTTCAGAGACAAATACACACTGTCTGTACTTAAAAGATTGTAAATACATGTTGAACTGAACTGAATTTTAATTTTTTTCATATATCCCAGACTCATCCTGTTTTAAATAATAATTTGAAATATGTAAACCTTATTCACTTTTATTCAGATATTTTAAATCTATTTGAAATAAAAGGTGATGAAAACAATTGTTTTTAGTAGAGAATACATTTTCACATCTTTCTCAATTAACCACTATTTACTTTAAAACTTTATATATTAGGCAACAGACATTAGTGAAAACAAAACCAAAAATAATTAACATTCAATTTGGGAAATGATAAGAGGTGAAGATTGTAGAATATTTATTGAAAAGACTTAATTTATTACCTACATAAATGTTTAGAAATACATTCACATTGACTTTTCATAAATAGTATATATAGTTATATATATATAGTATTTATGTATATACATATAATTATATATAGTACACACACACACACACACACATGCTATCCAGAATACCTTGTATTTTAGAATTGCAAATATAAAATCAGTTTTCTGATTTCCTGTAACCAAACATAATTACTGAGGTTCTATGTGGAAGATCTAATCCTCATACTGCTGACCTACCATGAATGTCAGCTTAGAGCCAGCCATTCATTAAGTAAAGGCACAGCTATCCTCACCAAAAAGCAGTTCTTAATGGTATCTACTCTTACATCTTTTCTAAAACTCAAACTGCTTTGTATTAAAATTCATATTTCAAAAATCAACTTCTAGTATCAATATGATAGAAGTTGATTATTTGTTCTATGAAAAGCCATACCTCCCTGTGATCTTCCTAATTGTCATATTCATCTGGCATCTTTTTACTTTTCCCAAAGACTGAACCGAAAAGAAGGAAAATGAGGCTCAAAACAGTAAGACTACTCATCCCTAAAAATAAGAAAGAATTATTTGTGGGAGAATAATTTCATTCTTTGGTAATTGGGCCCTGTGGCCTTGTTTTTTGAATTATCTGTGTGAATCAAGATATCCTTTAAAATCAGAGATAAGCCAGATTTGACTTTATTGTGACAAATACACAAGGCCCTTACACTTTAGAACACTGCAGTAGAACAAAGAAAATAATCATAAAATAATACAAGGCACAGCCAAGAATTAATAACGATAAAGTTTGTATTGCAAACAGCACAAAGTCCCTGATCTGGATAATCTTACAAGCCTGCTTGCTAAGGTTAAAAAGAAAAAAGAAAAAAAGAAAAAAAAAAAAAACTCTCATAGAGATGTATAATTTGAATGTGCCTCTGGTGTTAATGGAGCAGTAACTTTTCTAAGCTTTTAACAGGTCATAATTAATCACCCCCCAATCAATACATAGCATCCTAGCTATAGAACCATTACACTTACCCATGATGGTTAGGGCTGTAGCTTTTGTTAATTCTTCTTTCATTGACTCTATTACTTCTAAATTACCACCATCCAGGTTGCATCTATTTATGGTTCCATTTCCCGAACTGATCCAATAAAGCTTGTTTTCCACATAGTCTATCGATAGACCTGTAATTAAATTATACAACTTAAACATCACAGTAGCCACTTAAATAGTACTGTTCACCTAGCACTAGATTTGAGGGGAAAAAATAAGTTGCAAGCTTAGATTTTTGTCTTTAAAAATAAGATTTGGCTAATAGGGAAATATACTGTTTTAACTATCTGTGGAACAATATACTTTCAAAGGCACTTAAGCATTATCTCTGTTGATTATCACAACAATCTGTGACACTGAGAGCAATGACTGTCTCGTTTCATGAATAAGAAAAATAATACCTAGAATAGTTAAGAAATCTATTTGAGTCCACAGCTAGCAAGTGGAGCTTACAGAAATTTTAACAAAGTTTCTATTTCCAAATTGACTGCCTGCCCTCTTTGTTACATGGCTTTGCCTCAGAAATTTTTAATGCATAATACTCTTTTGGGAAACTAATACCATTGATGAAATTTTTAATTTGCCCCTACTTTCAGTAAAATTTACTTTAGGCAGTTATAGATTCAAGTTGTTGGTTTCAATGATTTTCAAGTAAATACAGAAGTAGAATTTCAAAAATCTGTAATGTCACTGAAGCACGGAATTGAATTGGGCTTATTTAGGATCTTTCATGGGGCAATAAATCAACCCTCTAGTAAGGGAACCAAGCCAAAGGCTTAAGGTCATTATCTCCACGTCACAGTATATCACTGTAGGTTAGCTTTATTGCATTTTATGGACAATTTCATATGTTATAGTGGTACTCATGGTTTTCAAAGGTCTCAGGATATGTATATTTTGATTGCTGAGGATTCTTGGTACACATCTACTTAATTACTGGCATGCTCAGTAGGCTCAGGGTTCATGTTACAATAACTCTGTCGTTCCATGTTGGTCTTCTATGACCCACAACTACTTGTGGAAAAGCACATGTGGACATATACTCAGGCATACAGTACTATAAATTGGTTCTGGAATCTTCCTCAGAGAATGAAGGAAGCAAACCACAAAAACAAACAAACAAACAAGCAAACAAAAACCCTTCCCTATTTAAACAAACAAACAAACAAAGACAGATTAAAAAAAAAAAAGGAAGGAAGGAAGGAGACACTTGGAGAGAATCAAATGAGTTCCAGTTCATTGAGAAAGAGTTAAATACAGTCAAAATATTTCCAGTTACAGATAGTCCCAATCCAGGGAGTAGAATTGATTTATCAGACCAGTTTTGATCAAGTAGAAATAATACTACAAGTCTATACAATATATCAGCTATTTATTGATTTATCGGTATGTTTTACTAATAGAGGTCTGAAAGGTACAGAATAAAACTAATAAATAAAATCAGACATTTCAGGGATAAAGTTTTTAGGTATTTTTTTTATGACTACTGTGGGGGATTGGCTTTAAATACTTTAGAAAATAATCAAATAAAAACTATCACACTCATGTTCTTTGGTGTAATATTTTCAGGTTGAAGGTCATCCATCATTCAATTTTTTATCAGAGGAAGTTCTGTTATTCTATAGGTACTTTCGGAGTCAACTCCATGCATTTTTTCGAGTGAAAATCCTGGTTTAGACCACTTACTTTTCAGAAGGTCTATTTTACCTTCTGCTTAGTTGGCTATCTAAATCACATATATCTAACTTTAATCAGCAATGAAGAATATCTTACTAGAGATTTATGGTACAAAATATACGCCAAACATTTTGTAGTCATATTTT
Source organism: Ursus maritimus (assembly GCF_017311325.1). Taxonomy (NCBI): domain Eukaryota; kingdom Metazoa; phylum Chordata; class Mammalia; order Carnivora; family Ursidae; genus Ursus; species Ursus maritimus. The sequence continues at coordinate 85,985,119 of NW_024423343.1, read as the reverse complement.
CATCAAGAACTGAATTAATACATTTATGAAGAATTCCTTCTAAGCAGTTATCTATCCCTCTAGATATTCCAAATTTTCTCTCTCAATCAAGCCAAACCATCAGAGAGCTATCTGGGTTTTTGTCCCTCACTTAATCTGTTGCTGAATTGAGCTCTGGCATTGTGCCCTTGATTTAAATGAAGGATGCTATAAGAAGTAGCCATAGGAAAACCACTGTTACACTTTTCAGGATATAGTGTCTGAAATAATATATCACATAGTGACCTCTTTATACAAGGACCCACGGGAGAAATTTCTTTCAGGGCTCAGTGCCAGAAAAAGCAATAGTGGAAAATATAAAATTGTAACTGATCATATTTCTCTCTTTGCTTTGGCTGCAAAGAACCTAAAGAGTCATATTTGTGACCCATCTGCAGAAATTGTAGAGGAATTGCATTTACACCACTAACTTCACCCCTCTATTATTTTTCTTCACCTTGATTTTTAAAATCAATATTCTTGGCTGGCCTTTGTTGAGGGATTAAATTTGTCTAAGTTTCCTCAACCTCTTTTTTTGAAGGAAAGGGTGCATTAATACCAAATGTGCCCAACTCCAGATTAACCCACAGTGTCAGAACTTTCTCATCCACCTAACACTCCATGATTTCTAGACTCTAACATAGGCTGTGTAAAGCAGTCATTATACAGAGCAGGGAAGTGACTGTTTTGGGGTCAGAGTTCCCCACAGTTTACTACTCAACATTTTTGTTCATGGACTTTTGAATGCCTAAAGAAAAGAAGCAGTGTGGTAGTGAGCTTTGATCTTCAATACCGAGCATATTGCCTAGAGAAGAGAAGAAAACTTATAAACACTGAATGCATGAATGGGTTATTTAATTAATTCCATTAGGAAAATTGTAAGTTGTCTTCAAAGAGTTCTGCCTGCTAAAGTTGAATAATCCCCACAACAGAATTTCTTAATACCCTACCTATACCTGGATGCTATGACAAAAGGGAAGAAGGGCAATGATTCAATAGGTCTACTTGGCATGGCTTAGGTTTTTGCTTCAATATTAAGATGGAATAGTTTAGGATTCATCATTTTAAGAGTCACAGGAAAAAAATAATTAAGTTCCTATATTAGCCTAGTCATGTGATATGTGACCTAGCTACCTATGTGTATCTTCTCTTCTGTTAAATGTATTAGCTTAATCTCTGAATGTTCTTTTTTTTTTTAAAGATTTTATTTATTTATTCGACAGAGATAGAGACAGCCAAATAGAGAGGGAACACAAGCAGGGGGAGTGGGAGAGGAAGAAGCAGGCTCATAGCGGAGGAGCCTGATGTGGAGCTCGATCCCATAACGCCGGGATCACGCCCTGAGTGGAAGGCAGACGCTTAACGACTGAGCTACCCAGGTGCCCCAATTAATCTCTGAATGTTCTTGAGCATTCCTGGGTTTATAAAATAGAATTGAAATATTTTAAGATTTTATTTATTTATTTGAGAGAGACAGAGCATGAGTGGAGGGGGAGGGAGAAGCAGACTCCCCACTGAGCAGGGAGCCCAGTGTGGGGCTCCATTCCAAAACCCTGAGATCGTGACCAGAGCCAAAGGAAGATGCTTAACTGACTGAGCCACCCAAGAACCCTGAACTGAAATATTTTTTAAATTCCTATTATGAATTCAAGAAACTGGTGATATATGTTCAAAATTCTGATATATGTTCAAAATTCATAGATATATGCATGTTTAAAAGTACTATTTTTAAAGTGCTTAATATAAATATTTTCACAGGATAAGATTTTTTTTTTTTAAGATTGTATTTACTTATTTGACAGAGAGAGAGACAGCCAGCGAGAGAGGGAACACAAGCAGGGGGAGTAGGAAAGGAAGAAGCAGGCTCCCAGTGGAGCAGGGCTCGATCCCAGGACCCTGGGATCATGGCCTGAGCCGAAGGCAGACACTTAAGGACTGAGCCACCCAGGTGCCCCAGGATAAGATTTTTTTATTTTGTTATTCTCATACATTTAGGTCTTAATAACATTGAAGAATTAATTGGTGTCCATTCATTGGAAAAATTTCTGAATTGAGTCTCTGTTGCACTGTTTCAAAAGACGAATCACTAAGCAGTGAACTGATAGTGTTTTGATGCAGTTGAAACTACTCGGTGATTTTAGAATGGTAAATCAATAGCTATGAGAAAACAGATCAAATATGAGCATGTTTATAAAAGTGTCCTAAAACCTATGCAAAGAAATATGATTATGTTTGTACTAAAAGGTCCTCAGAATGGGTGAGGGTGACTGAAATTAAAACATCTTCAAAAGGACTGTCAGATCTTTCTGCAGAATATACCACTATTAACATAGACTTATTTCTATAAGACACATTTATTTTTAATACCATCTGGATTTGGTAATCAAAAGAGGAAACCTAGATTCAATAATGTAACAGGTGTATCAAAGGAAGAAAAGTCATCATTTAAATTTAAAAACCTTTATGAAAAGGAAAATTTATCTTTTCACCTATCTTTTCTATTATTGTAAAAATGCAGTTAATTCAAATGCTTTCATTCTGACCCTCTCTAAGCCAAAGATTTCCCTTCATGTATTATTTTGATATTTTGATTTAAGTAGCCCAGCATATTTTTTAATTGAGACAATGTAATTTGCCAAAATTATGTAATTGCTCTTATAATAGAAATACATTAATATAAGAAATAACTACATAATATTTTTTTAGAATAAATATAGTCTAACTATATTTCCGTATATTACTAAAAATAATTAAGTCCGTTGAGTTTCAAATTTTGTCACAGTTAAGATTGGGAAGTTCAGGGGCACCTGGGTGGCCCAGTAAGTTAAGCATCTGCCGGCTCAGGTCCTGATCTCAGTGTCCTGGGAGGGAGCCCCATGTTGGGCTCTCAGCACAGTGGGGACTCTGCTTCTCCCCCCCCACCCCCGCCCCATGTGCTCTCTCTCTCTTTCTCTCAAATAAATAAATAAAATATTTTTAGTTTTTTTAAAAAATTTAAAAAATACTGGGAAATTCACCTTATGTGTCTCATTTCTTTTTTAAATAACTCAAAATTAAATCAACATACTTTGCAATATGGAATTAAAGCAAAAATGCAAATATATAGAAAAAAAGAATTTTTAAAATTAATGCTTTCTAGAGATGGAAATTTCTTAATATTTTTCTGACACCAAATTTCATTTCAAATTTTTCATCCTTGGCTATGCATTACAATTATCTGGAAAACTATTAAAAATACTGTTTCCTGGGCTTCACCCCCAGAAATTCTAATTTAATTGGTTTGAATTAGTCCCAGGAATCAGTATTTAAAAAAAAAAAAAAAAAAACCTCTTCAGGTGATTTTAGAATAAAAACATTAAGAAAAACCTTTTAAAAATTGCATATTTTTATAATCCTTCAAATTTGAATATGTAATAAGTTTAATGAGGCCTTTCAAATATTGCTGGGATGTGTCTTATGAGGAGATCTCTTTGGACACAGAGGAACACTAAAGATATAGAGGGGAAGAAGGCATACTACAGATATTAAAACATAGATAGATGATTAACTTTAAAGCCTCTAGACATGAATAAAAAATAACATTGAAACCTTCTAAATATTCTCTTTGTAGCATTATCTTCAGACAATAGAACACAACTCCTGCATCTAGGATTGTTATAGTTGTAGAAACTGACTACTAAAAATACACAGTAGGTGAAGAAATATTGTAAAACTGCATCCCCTACCAAACCTGTAGAAGAATTATAATATTCTGGATACTGCAAAATGGATATCTTTTCAGAGTTCACCAGAAGGGGCGTTATTTTTTTGGGAGGCAAAACTGTTTCTGAAACATTGAATTTTTAGCTCCAAAGGAGCATGGTTGTTCCATGAGGAAGTAGAATGGGGTTAATTGCCTATTCGCTATCAGGCTGTCTCAAAAAATCTCTCTTAAAAATGCTTAGATTTTATAAGTGCAGAAATAAATATACTGAGGAAACCCGAGCACTCTTTGTGCTTCATTCCTGCCTTCTCTCTGAGGTAAATAGAAATATAAGCTTTCAATCACCTTTCCATCAGCTTGTCTACTCATTTCTGGGTTCATCTACAAAAGACTAGTCAGCCTCCACCTTGTTACACTCTCACTTCACCATTATGGAATTGTAATAATAATATAATAGTATTGAGCACATAGAAAGTGCTCAATAAATGCTAGCTATTTTTTAGCACTACAATTTTTTGTGTTTCTTTTTCAAGCTAAAATCCTATTCTAAAATTTGCAACCACCTCTTTGGTAATCCCCACAACTGATAGTTTTTAGATAACTTGATGTGAGGTACATTCAGATTGTGCCCTTCATTCGTAATTACAGTATCTCTCAATGATTGAGCTACATCATCATTTGAACCTTTTGTTCTGTAAAGCCCAGTGAAAGACATGCTTCAATCTGGGAGAAAATATTTGCAATCCACATATCAGACAATAGAACGCAACTCCTTCTGCTTCTGGGATTGTGATAGTTGCAGAAACTGGCTACTGAAAACACACAACAAATGAAAAAAAGACTAGTACCAACAAAACTACACTCACAACTCAACAGTTAAAAAAATCCAATTAAAAAATTGAGCAAAAGAAATGAACAGACATCTCACAGAAGATATACAAATGACAATTAAGCACATGAAAAAGATGTTTGACATCAAAAGAAAGTGCAAATTAAAGTAACAATGACATCACTCCACACCTGTAAGAATGCCTAAAATAAAAATAGTGACAACACTAAATGCTGACGAGGATTCAGAAAAAAACTGGATCATTAACACATTGTTGGTGGGAACGAAAAACGATACAGCTCCTCTGGAAAACAGCGGAGTAGTTTCTTATAAAACTAAGCATACTATTTCCATAGGACCCAGCAACTGCGCTCCTTGGAATTTATTTCAGAGGAATAAAAACTTATGTTCACACAAAAACTTGTACATGAATCTTTATAGCAGCTTTATTTGTAGCAGTCAAAAATCAGAATCATGCCACCACCTCCAACAGGAGAATGCTTAAATAAACTGTGGTATTGACATATCATGGCCTCCTGCTCGGCAAGAAAAAGAAGAAAAGTACTGATATATTCAATTTCAATGACTCTCCGAGGATATAAGCTGAGTCGAAAACAACCAATCCATAAGGTTACATACTGTATGACTGCATTTATATAACATCTTAAAAACACAAAATATTAGAAATGGAAGACAGACGGTGTGGGGTGGAAAGGGGAAGGAGGTGGTAGGCAGGAGAGAGGAGGCATGGTCATAAAAGAGCAGTATGAAGGACCACTATGGTATTGGAATTATTTAGTATCATTTTTTATTCTTTTATTCTTTTGTTTTTCCACTTATCCGTAAGAACTTCTTTCATTTTATTCAGTATCTTGATTGTGGTGTTGGAGCATGTGATAAAATTAGATCTAAAATTAAAGACCCAAATACATACAAATAAAACATGAAATCTGAATAATATTAATGGACTGCATGAAGGTAAGTATCTGGGTTGTAATATTTTATTGTAGTTTTATATAACATTCCGATGGGGGAAAATTAGATGAAGTAGACATGGAACCTCTCTGTCTTATTTTTTATAACTTCATGTGAATCTAAAATTATCTCAATAACATTTTTAATTTGAAAACAAAACATTTTATTCAAGAAAAAGTTGAGTATGTAAGGGATCAGAATATACCACTCCAAAATATGCCACTTTGGCTTAAGAATTATTCTGATTTGAAGACAAGTAAGAAATGGCAGACAAAAAATAAAAGCTCTTCGCCCTCCTTTTTTGCTAAAAGCAGTCCTAGCCTCTTAATTACTAGAGACCAGTCTAGAGGCTTACCAGCCCCAGGAAGGCACTGAGAGGCATCTACACAATAACCCTTACTAACACAACCCTTATCACCTTCCAATAGTTTCCCTCAGATATTTGCCTTCCCATAGTTTGCCTCCCTTGTTAAGTTCAAAACCCTCTTCCTTTGTCATTATTCTATAAGTTTGCTGCTCTTTGTTAAGATGCTAGATAAGCCCAACTTCTAACCACTCCTTTGAGTTACTGATTAGCGAGTTTCCCTGCATCCATGTGTGTTGCTCCTGCATCCATGTGTGTTGCTCCTGTTAATAAATTTTTCTGTGGGTAGTTTGTCATTTGTCAATCTAATTTCCAGGTCCCTAGCCAGAGAAAGGTAAATAAATAAATAAATAAATAAATAAATAAATAAATAAATAAATAAATAAAGGAGGGGGGCTGGTTGTTTGTGTTTGTTTGTTTTTTTCCTCCACTGCAAGTGTCTATACTACTATTATCTTAACCAGACCTAAATTCTTTCTTGAAATCATCCCTCTCCATATACTCTGCTTTAAAAAAGTCACTGACAACAAATAGAGTTACAGAACTAAGTTAATTAGCTCTTTGTTGCTTATCTCCTGGAGCTAAGATTTCAGCATCTCCCTCATCCTCCCTCACGTTAATCATTTTATCTCAGACAATTTATCCTATATTTCAAGCTCTCCCTGATTGACAAAAATTACGTGGCTTGTGAAAATAACACATGCAAAATTGGGGGAAAGATCAGACTCAGTGACAGGCTTTTCTTGAGGAGTGTTTTGTTCTAAAAGATCATTTTAAAAGGTTTAATACCTATAGTTTTATAATTCCCCAAAACTGTATTTATAGCTTGATAGGTAAAATAGAACAAAATATTTTTAAAAGCACTGGATTGTGTCATTTGAATATTTTAAAATTATAGTTCCTGTCAATATAATCCTAAACATTCCCTTGTGTTTGATTTTTTTCCCTAGACACACAGAAGAATTCAGAGTTTTTTAGACATATCACATGTTTGTGCCTTTTATGCTTATTTTTCCTTTCTACTAAGAATAGGGTAAGACCGTTCTCTTCTGTCCCTGCCTTAAAAACAAAAGTATATTTTTCCTTCAAGATCCAGTTGAAATTTCAAATATTACCAGTTTGGGTACTATACTTTTCTCTATTTTTCTTGCTCACACAAAATTGGTGGTCTCCTCTATTTTCACAGTGTCTACTTATATTACTTTTATGGTGTCTGGAAATAGTACTCATGAATGACACTGCATCAAATGATTTGTAATTATTTCCGTCTTTTTACTTCACTGGACTATGACCTTCTTGATAATGTATCCCAGGTTTTATTTTCAGGTCTGGCACCCACTATAGACTTCATAACCTTTTTCTAATAACCTTTTTTTTTTTTTTAACACTTGATAAATTTGAAAGAATGAGTAAACAAATCATCAGATGAAAAAATATAATAAATTTAAATTATTTGTGTGTATATTAATGTGTGATTTTAAGATCCATTATTTAATTCCTCTGGCCTTTTTCGTAAGCTCTTGTTAACATTTATTTTGGGGAACGTGACTTTATATATCGATTATATTTCATGCATTATAAAAATGACTGTGCCGAGTAATAAGTATATTTAAACAACTGCATATATCAAGCAAGAAAATATAGACAGAAATTTGTTTTGATCTTATTTTTAAAAAGTGAGTCCCCTGAATTCTTTTGGCGTGATAAAAAGTGCTTATGAATGTTATCCATGAATAGATTTCAAAATTCACATTATATAGCATATGGGTTGGAATGATTAAATAATAATTAAAAAAAAGTTTGGTAGGTTTCAAAAAGGTGTATTTGAAGGCTGAGTTAAACAAATGACTTTTGGTTGGGATTACACTGAAAATGAAGAGAAAATATCAAGAAAATAAAATATATACTACACTAGATTCTTAAGAATAAGCCATGAAGGATAATGCTGATTGACAAGCCAAGTTGCTTTATATGAGGCTTAAGGGATAAAATTCATAATATGTAAACATTTTAAACATGGAAATGGCTTTAAGTAGCAAATTAAAATCTTCTGTTATGCAAACTACTCTAAGCACTTCATGTATCCAAGACGGAGCAATAAATCTTAATTGAGAATATTTAGTTCAACAATGGATAACTGGAATGTTGATTTGTATTTAACAGAAACAAAGTTATTCAGCCCAAACTGCCTGAAGGCTCCAGTGACTTAGTCTTCAGTGATACACAGTCCTAAAATGCCAAGTTGGGTGTTTTGATAAGATTATGATGCACTTCTATTTCAAGTATGTCACACATATGGATGTAACAGCAAACAAGCAAGGAGAATCCAGTGAATTACAAAGTAAAAACAATTTCACAAATTAGAAAGCCTAGTATACCAGTGGCATTGCTGTTTAAAAGCAGCATTTAAAGATTCAGAAATAATTAATAGCGAGGCACGATTGGCACAGAGGTGAAATTGCTTCGTGTGTTCCCTGACTGCTTAGAAAAGCTGACTGCTGCGTCCTAATTGGGCCCTCATTTCTCAGGAGTACCCAGGTTCTGAATTTTTTTCCTCCTACTTTCCATGCTTGAAAAAGTACCAGTTTTATTCCCTGATCTTAGCTTGAGGTCACGTAATTACTATACGAAATCAGCCTCTCTGGGCATAGTATAATGGTTAAGATTTAATATGGCTTTAGAAGCAGATAAACTTGGATTTTGAATCCCACTCTACTATCCATCATAGGCCACTAACTTCTTTCAACAAGCCTCACTTCTGTATCTATAAAAGAAGGGTAAGAAACCCTTCCAGAAATGATTAGTGTGAGATGATAAACACAAAGCATTTTAGAAGTGCTTGACATATTCTAAGTGCTCAAAAAGCAGTCACTCTAATTATGTTATTTTGTTGCCAAAGTGAGGGCGGTTCTACTGTATCACGCATCCTAGGCTAAGGAGAAGCAAACACAAAGGTGGGGGTTCATGATGAGAATACAGGTTCCATAAAGGAGGATAGATAATGATTGCTTTGGATTGATACTTCCCAGCCTCACCAAACAGATATTGTGTTTTCTCCTTACATCTGGGAAAAATAATTTATAATCTGATAATCAATATGCCTGAGGAGAAAAGCAACTGAACGGTAGCTCCTCTTTTCCTAATCACCTAATTTTCTTCATGGAAATGGTTTAGAGAATGCAGTGGGCAGAAGTTTAAGCCAGAGATTGCCCAGACAGACTCATCATGAAAAAATAATTACAATAATTTTCTGCAGTGCAAAATATCAGTGCGGTTCAATAAGTAAATAACAAAGTAATAAATATCCCTATGTATATGTATTTCATGGGTATAGCGATCATGTACAGCAAGAAATATAGGTTTGTATTTACATTTTACATACATTCATGTGTCCACTCAAGGTACTGGAAAATTCCATTTTAGAATTCATCTCAGGGGAATAGTTTAAAGAGAATCTTATAAAGTGGGATTACAATGCCATCAATTCTTGGGAGTATTTCAAAGATTATTCTGTATCAAATGTTTCCTTATGAGACTTAACCTTCATTCTGAAAGAGGCCTTTGGATGCCTCCATTGGATCTCAAACTTTCTAGTTGGGTTCTTCTTTCCAGCTTGGCTTTTGGTTCAGGCGGAATCTTGTGGGCAAAGCATTCTCCAATGGGAACCAAAACTACCCCCTCAAGCAATAAGGACTGACCTGAGGCAGCAAGACCCCTCCCGGATTGACTCCAAGATGGTGATCCATTGGCCTTTCACTGCCTACCTGCACTTACCCACCACCTTTGCCCACACACTTTTGCTTATATAAACCTGGAAGTATTTCTATCATTCTGGGGGCAATCTTTGAGACATGAGTCCACTGCTTTCCTGGTGTTCGCCTCACCGAAATAAATTTGTTTCTGATTTCACCATCACTCCTTTCTCTGTGTTTGGATTTTGTCACCAGTGAGTGGCTGAACCTGGTCTCTTTGGGACCCTATGAGCCAGGGGCTTTTGCCCCTCTGTGCATTAGCTACAATGCTACACTAAATAGCAGTTCATATTTATATATAAAACAAACAAAAAATAGTCCACTTATTTTCATCGCAGCTCTAAATTCTCCAGCGGAGAAAAAATAAGTAAACAATAGCAAAAATAATAATTTTTTTAAAAAAAGAAAACAATAATCTGAAATGCTTCCGATTTTATGTAAAGTAGTAAACAATATGTTATTGAATATATTTTAAGAAAATGGTTCAAGCACACAGTAAAAACACTAATTTAAAAAAATAGTTACTATGCAACATAATTTTAACCTATTTTATTTTTTTTAAGATTTTATTTATTTGAGAGAGAGTGAGCGAAAGAGAGAGCACAAGCAGGGGCAGAGGGACAGGGACAAGCAGACTCCCTGCTAAACAGGGAGCCCGATGTGGGGCTCAATCCCAGGACCCTGGAATCATGACCTGAGCCGAAGGCAGATGCTTAATCTACTGAGTCACCCAGGAGTTCCCCCCACCTTTTTAGAACGATTTTATTTATTTATTTATTTATTTATTTATTTATTTATTTGAGAGAGAAAGAGAGAACAGGAGCAGGAACAGGAGGAAGGGGCAGAGGGAGAAGCAGATTCCTGGATAAGCTGGGAGCCTGATGCAGGACTCAATCCCAGGACCCTGAGATCATGGCCTGAGCTGAAGGCAGACACTTAACAGACTGAGCCACCCAGGCACCCCCAATTTTTAACCTATTTTAATCAATGCCTATAATAGCTTGAAACCCACATCATCTTACCTGGCCTCCATTCCACCCAAATAAAGAATTTGAAGTGACTGAATATAGATAGGACTTTCCTGCTGTAAACTTATTCACAATGATATTTTTTATAGTTCATTTATAGATTATAGTCTCTCTAGCTTATTGGGATAGATCAAAAATTACAATAACATGATCAGAATGAATAAGGTATTACCGTACAAAGAATTTAGCTTTATCTTTACACCCAATACTGAGGACTTGTCGATAAGTAGATAACTTGACCGAATTTAGCTTTATCTTTACACCCAATACTGAGGACTTGTCGATAAGTAGATAACTTGACCGAGTCTATTTTTGTCCTATTCTTTCTTTTTAGGAGAAATCTCTGAGGTGTTAAGGACAGCCAAATAGCCACAGGGTTAGACAGGAGAGGGAGGAGAAAGAGCAAGAGGAACATGTGGAAAAGCAAATTTGGAAACAAAATATTTCCAAATTTTCCTCTCTAGCTAGCCATGTTTTATTTATAAGCAATCCTGTTGACATAATTCTTACACTCTATACTTTGAGAAAATTATGGCATAAATATAAATATTTCCTACTCATCAGAAAATTGAAGGGAATGCAACATGGACAACACTCAAATCACTTAATATGCACTTCTTTCACAAAGTAATCTTACTCAACTATGATATATAAATAAATCTTGGATTTATTCAATCATGTAAGAGCCTGTTGCTATTGGATAGGAAACAGTGGTCACTTCATTCAGCAAATATTTGTTGAAGATCTACTTACATGTCAGCATTGACCTATGAGTTAAGGACACAATGGTAAATAAAACATATGGTCGCTAACTCTGTAGTTTCCTTTCTAGCTGGTAAGCAGCAGTTATTCAAATATTCAACAAACAAATGGAAATCTAAAATAATGACAAGAGCTATAAAATGAAATGGTGCTAAAGTGTTTATTTTAAGAGACTTCAGCCTTGTCAAGGGAGGTCAGGGAAAGCTTCTTCAGAGAAATTAATTTTTGAGTTGAAATCTGGCAAACAGGCAGACAACTGAGATGGGAGACATTTCTAGGAAAGGAATACCTTGTTAAAATACGCTGATAGGGGAAAGAGTCTGACAAGTTGAAAGAAGCAAAGAAGGAAAATATGGCTGGAGTGGATAACTCTGAGTCATACGGCAATTCTTTTTACATAGTAAACTCCACAAGGGAAGGGTCAGTATCTCCCGTTTGCCTTGTTTCTCAGTAACTGGCATTCTGTAGGAACACATTTTTTCCCATTTTCTTCAAGAGGCCCACATACATACAAACCAACACGTGAACCCTTACCACATGTTTCTGACTCTCTTTCTCATTAGTATATCATTGCTACAAAGCAAGTATTAACATAAAAAGTCATCTCTGTGTCATCCACATTGCTTAGCATAACACATTAACATTAGCCACTTAATACATGGATTTGGATTTAAGAAAGAAGGGGTATTGTAGAGATGTTTGTTTTCCCTTCTTTTTCTTTCTTTCTTTCTTTCTTTCTTTCTTTCTTTCTTTCTTTCTTTCTT